>NC_081802.1:17361997-17661997 GCF_963082965.1 Carassius carassius
ATGTAAACAAATGATAGCAAAAATAAATCAGCGTAGTTAGATTATAATTTATAATAATTAAACAAAAACTACACTGACTATATGTTTTACTATTATGAATTTACATTGATTTTATTTTGAATAAACTGCAAATAAATGGTAGCTAATAAATATTGTCACTGTATTTAGAATATAATGTCTAATAAATAAACAGAAAAAATACTTTTTTTTTTTTTGTCTATTATTTATAATAAAAATGATTATTAATAAATGTACGTTTATAATCAATCATCCAATCAGTCAGACCCCGAACATAGAGCTGATGTAAAATCCAAAAACACAGCAAACAAACAATTAGAACTATATAGAAATAAATGCATTAATTACAAATCTCAAATGGGTGCCAAAGAGGCCAAGAATAATGTATTTATCGTCCGGAAACAATACAAACTGTATTACAATGCAACCAGTAATTTAGTCATTTTCAGCCCACCAGCATGACAGAAAATTACTGATGTATTCATATGAAACTTTCAGCTCTTCTAGTTAGAAAGGGCCGTTTCCATGGTAACTACACAAAGACTGAGCTCCTGAGAACTGAACGGAGCGCTTCACTTTCTCTCTCCCAGATTCTCTTTCTAGGCAATACATCTGCTTTGAGGTGATGTCACTCGCGCTGCTGACTTCTGAACAAACTGACCAGAATATATGGAAAATGATAAACAGGTTCTACCCAAAAGCCGTTATAATGGAGATTCCCATGCCTGATTTGTTCAGGAAATGCTAGTGATGTGCTGTAATGAGACTGTAAGCTTATTTACAATTTATGCAACTCAAAGGGATTTTTTTTACGATTTGTATCTTGTTCGCATCAAGAGGTATGAAATAAGTGGCATAAATTGATTTCTTTTTACGTCTATTAAAGGAATAGTTCACCAAAAAATAAAAGCTATTTATGTTTACCGTAATATTTACACCAGCAAAAATAATTCTATGCTATACTCCATGAAGCAAGGGAAAGGTTTGCATATTTAACTACATTTAACTATTTTCTACTGATGCTTTGGCTCCATCCACCATCCTGGGTGTATTTTCAGCACAACAGTATGGGTGTATGCCTTATTAATCCAGGGTATATGCTATGCTGCTTTGTATTTTGGTCATAATGGGATGCCCAACCAGGCCCGAATGGAATCTGTGGACTTTTCTGCCATATAAATGACAAATATTCCAATATATTGTAGCAGACGTATTGCCAGTGCCAGAATTCTTTTGGAAAGCTCTTGAAAGTGTGAAATTAACTTTTCCCCCTGTCTGCTGATTTTGTTGTCTAACCAATGTTAACAAAAGCAAAACGAGCAAGTTCACTACATTAGAAAAGCATGGAGCTGAGGTCATTTGAGGTCATATAACGTAGTGTTGTTAAAGGAAATGTGTAAAAATATGTGCTTTATAATCTATAATTTGCCCACGTAATCTTAAAGTGAAACTGAAAAAAAAAAAAAAAAAAAAAAAAAAAACAATGTTGGTGTTTCACTGCCGTTAATGTTATTTTCAGCTGGAAACTACAGCGAATTTAATATATTTTCCGGAGCCTACGTAGATTTTAATCACTGTTGATATGAGTGCACCATACTGAAGAATCATTTTACTGTTTGGACCAGCATCCATGATATCCAAAAGTATTTCCTGGGTAGGCAGCTTACTTGGATTTGGAGATCTGTTTGCTGTGATAAGAGCGAACATGATATGAAAAGAAATTCAAGTCCTGGATCTGTCTAAAAGGGCAAATTCTGTATTGTGTGTGGAATTCCCCCCTTTGGTTTTCTTTGCTTTCCTCAGCTGTTAGTTTAGGCCTCTGAATAGCACAGCTGCGTTCATACCTGCCCTCGCATGAACCACACATCACCTCACATCACCTCACAATCAGCTCTGTACTGCTTCCCCCTCCATGTCATGGGGAGAATAAAGAGACCATCCAACAAAACATAAGTGATTCATCAAGGGATTTTTCTCATTTGCACTCTTATTTTCTGCTTTCCCCATTCATTTTAATGGCATCATTTTTGTCCTTCCTGTTCAGGTGGAATCATAGCCTCTGTTTTCACTTTTGTGTCAGCGGCAGGCAGACAGCTTCAGTTTTTCTTTGCTCCATTTTAGGAAGAACAAAACCAATCCAGCTGTGTTGTCAGAAGGAGATGATTCTCTCTTTCTTTCTCTTACTCCAACCCTTCTCTTTTTCCATGCAGTTAACACACAGTTTTCTCGACTTGGCAATAAAATCTGTCAGATATAATAAAAGGCTACATCTTTTACACCATGTACAGCAGTTTCGAGGACTCCTTCTGGGTTGAAGAGGACCAACCTGTCCTAAAAGCAACATAAAGCTGTGACCTCTCACTTATTCTTGCTTTAAACCACACTATTTTACAGATTACCTTAAAAAAAACTCATGTCATTGAGAAAATGATGTACTTTAAAAGGTGTTGTATGTAAGTCTGTGTGATTCCGTCTACTGCCACTAGCATTTCCCCACCCTGGGTTGACAGTCGGAGGAAAATACAGCATACTGCATCCGTAGAAGCCAGCAAATGAACTGGATCAGGAGATCACAGATTCTACCCAACCTAAAAAGCTTCAGCATCAATCTAAAATTCTCTTTGACTAGATTCATTAAAACACAGATAAATCAACTCATCAACTTACAGTGTGAGCCGCATTGCCTTCCATTCTTAATTGCGCTCATTTCTGTTGTGAGCCCATAATCTGGCAACCCGCATCTGCATTGAGTCTGAGGAGGACGCAGGAGAAACAACTCTCCCCAGTATTTTGAATTTGCAGTTCCTATTTCAGCCACTACCTGTCAATATTACAGTACATACTGCACCTTTCATATTTTTATATCTTTGATTTATATTGTAACACTGACAAACATCCACTTCAAAGTAAACCCAGACCATGTATTCATTGTGTTAACTAAAAGAGAAAATATTTAGAAAATATTTAAATATTAAATTAAGATTAAATATTTAAATATTTAAAACAAAAAATAGCAAAAACCTCTAGCAACTACTCAAAAAACCTTAAGTCACATAGCAATGCACTAAGAACCCACCAAACACATTAGCAATGCCCTAGCAACCACCCAAAACACCTTAGCAATGACTTAGTAAAGCCAAAGCAACTGCCTAGAACACTTTGGAAACCACATAACACACTAAAATACTCTAAACACTAATTGGAATGCTCTAGCAATCACTATACAATAACCTAGCACCCACAAAGAACACTTTTTCAGATGGTTAGAAATGCTCTTACAATCAACCACGATGACTTTACAATAACCTAGCGAAGACTGCAACCACCCACTACAAACTAGCAATTGCGTAACAACATTATAAAAATACTCAGAACACCCCAACAACCACATAAGAAAAAAAAAAAACTTTCAGAACACCTTAGTAACCACCTTAGCAACTATACAAAACCACCCAAAAACACTCAAATAAAGACCTGGTGATGCCCAAGCAACCACTCTGAGCAACCTGGCAACCACATAGTAACATATTAACATTTAGAACACCTTAGTTGCCATTTAGTGATACCCTAGCAACCACTACATCCACTCAGAACACCCTAGCAACCAACCAAAGCCCACCAGCACCAGAGTTTTGCATGGCCAAGAGTCACTCATATTTTCTTTTTTCAGAATTTTTCAGCAACCAATCAAAACAGAGGTAATTTACATTAAGAAGTCTTAAAGGTACAGTATCAACAACACATTTACATCCAATTGTGCATTAAAGCCATGTGAGCAGCCCATAAGCCCTCAGAACTATATTTCCACGGTGTTCGACTTCCAGACAAAAAGCTGCAAGACTTCATGGCGCACAGAGTTTATGTGCACGTGTAGCTATCTGGAAAGATTAATTATTGTGGTTGACTTCACAATGATGGGTGGTGGAGCTTCATCACGAAATTATTTGAAAAATGGTTAACTACTGCCATTTAGGTGACGTTCCCAGACCAGGTGGTAATGAGTCCTGACCGGCCTGTTGGGTTTCCTATAGTTTCCGAGATAGCTGACACAATGCAGAAATAATTGCTAACCTTGCAGTTATTTGGTACAAAGAATAGAAGGGAAAACATCCAATTAGTTGCTAAATTCCCTCATTAGCAGACAATAATTGCTTGATAATTCATTGAATCACGGCTTTTCGCAGTTTCGGCTCCATATTATGAGTAATCTTCGGGGAAGGCATTGTTTACAAAGATGTAACAAAGAAATACAGCTCTGTGTGGTGATACAACCAGTCCCGCGGAGATATAAGGACGCACTGGCATTGAAAAATTGAATGTTTTGTTCTCCACTGCTCACCTGTCATATGCCTTGTCATTCCTCGTCTCAAAGCTCACCTCAGTCTCTTTCCTCTCCCTCTGTATCCCCCTTCTCTAGTCATACGTCATTGAGATGTCCTCCGATGAAGAGAAATGGAGCGCAGCCGCTCTCCCCTTCATCTTCCTTGTGTTTGTGTCTACATCATCTTCAGGATAGAGAAACCGCTTCTCCATAATGACCTGACACCCGGATCACCACCGAAAGACGGTTTACGACTGGGAGAGAGAGATGTAGAAGCTAAAAAAACCCACAAACAAGCAAGATGAGACATACGTCTGGAGCTGGAGGCTATGATGAAACGTTAATATCAAAATACTCTTTTCTAGCTGAGGTAGAAATGCTTTCTCTGCTTATTAGCTGGAGAGCCACACGCCAGGGGAAAAGCAAATGCAATATCGCTCCAGTAACCTTAAAAGACCCGTTGTTCTTGAGTAAGTCAAGCAAACATCTGCAAACAAGAGTGCCAGCCCACAGACTCGGTCTGTTTGGCGATTTGCAGCCGTCCGCTTTGTGCGAGCTGCTTCAGTCTGGTGGAAAGGCAACATTGACAGCTCATTTGAAAAATGCCTGCAAGGCCCCGAATAAAACATTCGGTACTTGACATGATTGAGAAAAACAATATGCACACATAAACACTCCTTACAGAAACATTTGAGTTGTGATTGTTGATTATAAAGTTGTTGGGTTTTTTTTATAAATGCAATCCTACAGGTACAGTTTTTGATCGTTTAGTGTCTACCAGCCCTAACCAGGGCTTCAAGGGTTTCAAGGAAAATTCTCCTAGCTCATCCAAAAACAAAGTCCAGCATATTCAGTTGTTAGACACGACTGGAACTTTAAATGGGACTAGCCTCTATGGTCAGATGAAACAAAAAAAAAGAGCTTTTGGCAGCAAACCCACAAGATGGGTTTAGTACAAACAGGGATAAAAAAGTACCCCATGTCCAGGGGTTAAATATACTGCTGGATCTATAATGTTGTGGGCCTGAGGTCCTGGACGTAATGTTCAGATACATGGCATAATGTTTTCAATCAGATTTCAAAAGATAAAAAAAAAATCTAAACCTGACTGCCTCTGTTAGAAATCTTATAATGGGCTGTGGTTGGATCTTCCATCTGGACAATAATACAAAACAAATATTAAAATCAACACAAAAATGGGTCACTGAGAACAAAATGAAGCTTTTACCATGGCCGTCCCAGTCCTCTTACCTGAACCCTATAGAAAATGAGTGGGGTGAACTGAAGAGAAGAAACACCGACATGGAGCAGTGAATCTGAAGGATATGAAGAGATTCTGGATGAAGGAATGGTCTCTGATCTCTTATCAGGTGTTCTCTAAACTCTTCAGGCATTATAGAAAAAATCAGAGCTGTTACCTTGGGAAATGGACGTTGCAATAATTGGGTGCCAATAATTGTGGCCAACATGAGCTAGAGAAAGCATTTATTTCACAATGAGATTTCTCCCCACTTCAATTGTTTTACTTTAATGGAAGTTTAGAATTTTGTTAATTTTTTGAATGAAAGATCAAAAGGATAAACAATGCAGATTAATTTTTACAGCCACCTTTGCTCATATTTACCAAGGGTGCCAATATTAGTGGAGGACACTATATGTAATGTGACATATTTATAGTTACTATGATATCTAATGAAAACAGAAAGCCTCAGTTATATACATTAACAATTAATTTGATTGTACAATATTGGCTCCAAACTACCCAATAGACAAATCACCTGTCTGCCTTCCTGTTGCCAATGGTGACAAAAGCCCAACAATGAAAAGAAGGCTTCCAGGGAGAAGAAACCCTAAGGGTGTATCTTGTTGTAGGGAAGCTCTGAGCAAATGCGTGGTCAGAAGTGCAACTCTTTGAATATATATGGTGAACAGTCACAGTTCCTCCTAGTATGAGTGAATTTCTACTCTGAAAGAGAGACCCCACAGGCGACCAAAGTGGCATGGAATGAAAATAGAGTGAGAGAAAAGAAGATTAAGACAACTGGGGATTGAGCAGATTGTCATTTTTCTTCTTTTGCATATCTTCACAATGATATGTGTACACGCTTGTGTGTGTCCGCTGTTTTTGTGTATGAAGGCCTGTGGTTGTGTGGCACATATGGCCCAACTCACTGGAACAACAGAAATGGCGTGTTGAGCAGCAGCTGCCCGCGGCTTTACCCTGCTCGCAGGCGGCGGGCAACAGGCCACTCTTCTTCTGCAGTGACAGGAGGCTCCTCAGATGCTGCCAGGCTAGTTTACTCCTCTGGCCTGAGCTGCAGTCATATGCAGCCATATTCTGTCACATCCTATTGATCTGAGATCAGCTTCTCAAAGCACCCAACAGCATACATATACACACAACCCGAGCTGCAGTTATCCCATTATGCATCTTGTTGTGTTCACAATACCATACTACTCCTTTTCCTGCAGTATGCAATATGTATAGTATACTATGCATGCTGTAAATACATAATAACCTAATTAAATAGCAGCCTACATAAATAAATGCATTACTAAATATTAATTAATTAATTAATTTGTTCATTTATTTATTTATTTCCTCCACATTTCATTTTCAGGGTTACAGTTGTCGGCACGTCACTCAGTGGGTGGCGTCACCTTTCAAACTCAATTTCTTTGGTCTTTCTAATTTAGGAGCCTTTTTCTTGTTTTTCGCATCAAGAGTGCTGACAACCATAACCCTTAAAATGAAATGTGGAGAAAGGAAATAAATAAATCAATGAACGAACGAATGAATACATACATAAAGAAATTACTTTATACATTTAGTTATGCATGTATGTATGTATTTAATTGTTTCATTATGTATTTAACAATTTATCTATATATTTCAACATTTAATTATTTAATTTTGAGTAATTTGGCCTTCCATAGTTTTGAAATTATATTATATTATATTATATTATATTATATTATATTATATTATATTATATTATATTATATTATATTATATTATATTTGTCATGGTTGTTTTGGTGTGTTCAAAACATTCATTCATTCCTTGCTATATTATGTCAATGTGAACATTTTCATAACAATTCATAAATTACATTATTTTTACTTAAAGTTAAATAAGACAAAATATGAATAAATCATGTTATACTTTTTTATATATATTTTACATTTTTAATAATTTGTGCCATGTTCACAATTTATATTGCATCTTGCAGCATATAAATATATAAATATAGATTATCTTTTAGAAACACATCAAGACGCCTGTACTTAGTCTCATGCTGCTGCATCACACTGATTTTGAACACAAGACCACGTCCTGTGTGAATGGCCCCTTAAATCTGTTATTTTCAGACTTCTTTATGTAAGCACTGTACTCATGGACTCATTTAAAATGTGATGAGGACGCCAAACTTCCCAGATATCGGCAGAGATATTCCAAAAGCATCTCAAGGACATAAATATCACATGCCGCCCGGGCCTCGCAATGGAAGTTTAAACGCGAAGCATGCACCAGACTTACTTTTATCCTTTCAGCCATTTTAAGAGGACATCATGAATAAATAAATATCTAATAAATCCTGCTCCTCATAGTAATTTACACAACCTGACAGCATATTGAATTTGCAGCCTGGTTTAGAAATTCTCGCAAATCCAGCTTTGGGCTGATTAACATTATACTTCCCTCCTCCCAACCACCCAAAACACAACAAAAAACATCCTGATCAGCACAAAATGCTCCCATAACTCAAGGAGTGCTCAAATGGATATTTTGCTCGCAGACGCCCATGGGGCTTCAAGTGAGGAGGAAAAAAAAGCAGTTTTTTCGACTCTCCTCCTTCATCCTGGGAGACGATATTGTGTTTAGCAAAAAAACATGATGACCGTAAATCAATTACCTGACATTTCCACTCAGTGGCTTTCTGCTGCAGGAGGAGGGTGGAGAAAGGCAGAAGGCTAGTTTGAATTGCATATAAATGAGCGAGACCTGCGGACTGTTGAACGGAAGCTTGGAAAATGAAACAGGTTCATTGAAAAGGCCAGACGGTCTGCGTGTTTCCGCCGGTTGTACCCTAATCTATTAATTGGACTCCTGCAGGTTTTCGCGCACTCGTTCACTGATGGTTGCTTGGCACACCTTTCATATTAAAGTTAAAAATCTCTCAGGTCTATTAGGAAGTGAGAAGGTAATCAGGCCAGGAGGAATCCATGGGGGTCCTTCTATGAAAACGGTGCAATTTGTGTTGTTTGTGGGTTTAAGAAATTACTTTACCAATGTGTAGCTAATGCCAACTTTTATGGCTTTATTACCCATTTAACTTGAAAAATAAATATGCAATTAAAAGCCAGATTTTAATATAATGTAATATAATATGTCTTACCTGTCTCCCCAGATTATGCTTCAACCCTATTACCTTATTTTAAAGTACTCCATAAATGAACAAAATAAACACAACAGAAGAAATTATATCCTAATGGTTTCAGATCTTCGATCTCGATATTTGATTATGCTTCAACCCTGTTACCTTATTTTAAAGTACTCAATAAATGAACAAAATAGTTAAATCATAATGAAAGTATACCTTTAAGCTTTCAAATCTACAAGGAAAAGTAAATTTCTCACATTATCTCATGTCTGGTTTTTGTCTATGCTTCAACCCTGTTACTATATTTTTAAGCATTCCATGAATGAACAAATTAAACAAAATAATAAATTATATCTTTATGGAAAGCAAATGTCTTATGTTATCTTGTGTTTTCTTGTGTTTGATTATGATTCAACCCTGTTAAAATATTTTTAAACATCCATTACTTGGGAAAAAGGAAATTGTTTTTTTATGTTTGATTATGCTTCAACCTTGTTTCCATATTTGAACAAAATAGTTAAATCACAATAAAGTATATCTTTAAGCTTTCAAATTTTCAAGGAAAAGCAAATGTCTTATCTTATGTTCTGTTGTGTCTAATTATGCTTCAACCCTGTTCATATATTTTTGTCAGTATTACATTAATGAACAAAGTAAATAAAAATAATAACTTATATATTTATGTTTCAGTGGAAAACAAATGTCTCACATTATTGCATGTTCTGTTGTGTCTAGTTATGTTTCAACCCTGTTAATATATTTAGTGAGTATTCAATTTAACAAAGTAAAGTAATTAAATAATTATATCATTGTTTCAATGGAAAGCACGTGTTATGTTATCTTTTATTTTGTTATCTGATAATGCTTCAACCCTGTTATCATATTTTTAACTATTCCATTAATTAAAAATAAACAAATACAATTGATCATATAATTATGCTTTCAAATCTTCAAGGAAAAGCAAATGTAAGCAGATAATTGACAAACAACCCTCATAACATGAATTTATATAGTAAACAACTGATGAATAAATTAAAATTAATAAATTATATGGCCTATTCATATAGTGGCTAATTCATATGAATTCATACGATATCATTAGTGGATTTTTGAACAATCTTCTGACGTGAGTGTTAGGTTTAGAGGCAGACCGTTATGCTTACTTTTTCGAAAAAGTCATACAATGCACTTTGTACAAATTCGTACAAAATCACAACCTTGTAAAATAGTTGACCTTTTTACATTGAATCATATTTACCAAAAATCTTACGTCTGTCACAGTTATGTTTAGTTCAGTCTCTTTTGGTTTCTGTTTCATGGACTTTCAGTTTGTTCATAATCCGTTTCCTTTTCCATTTCTTAGTTTCCTGCCACTAATCTGTTTCCATGGACACTCAATCATCACAACCGTTGGTTATTAGTGTTTCATCACTCTGTATTTAAGTTCCTCCTTGTGCTCTCTTCTCTTCTCTGGTCTGGTACTGTTTTTGTAAACCACACTGTTTCGCTTGCTTGTGGATTTACCTTTATTTGTTGAATTTTATAAAGACTTCTGCTACTTTGACTCTTTATCTGACCTGAAGCATCTCTGAAAACACAAATTTACTCCTACTTTAAATTACAATTCATTTAGCATGAGATAGCATGATTCACTTTACTGATACTGATATATATTATATATATAAATATTTTTATTTTTTGCTACTCTAAATAAAATAAATTATAAAATAGAAACATGGGTAAAATTTAACAACTACCCCACTCACTATTAAAACTAGGAGCAGCAAGTAGCAGAACATTTTATTGAAGTAAAAGTCATAGTTTATTAATAGTGAGAATTGGACCTCAAAATAAAGTGTAACCGGAACTTATGTCAACTATTTTTCAAGAATACAATTCAATTCAATTCAAGTTTATTTGTATAGCACTTTTTACGATACAAATCATTACAAAGCAAACGTAACAGAAAATTACGTTTTTTACAATATTTAGTAGTAGCTTATAAGTGGTGACTGTCAGTTTGTGCACGTATGACAGGATTTTTCAGAAAAAATTATACAAGACGTAGTCAACCAGACGATGAACATTATTAACACCAATTATTATATGATGCAGTCACACTTGTAGCAATATTTGTTAGTTCTGTTTGTTGATTCAGGGTTAGCATCATCTGGCATCAACAACATCTCTCTGTCTCTCTATCTCTCTCTCTTTTACTTGAATAAATTAGATTAAATCACTATTGATGAAGTTGTTGACAAGTATTTTCCTTTTCTTATACTGTTACAAAAATAACCTTTTTAATAAAATAAAATAAATCACACTTAATCTCATGATTTCTAACCAAACTTTAGAAATCAGAATAAGAGAACAATATAATATTGTATTATCAAATTTCTCTAGAACACATATTCCACGATAGCTCTACCAACCAGAACAAAACCCTTATAAAAAAATAATACTAAATAATAATAATAATAACAACAAAAACTCCTACAAAGATATTTATGTATTTTTGATTTGCTTTTATTCCCCCCACATAATAATAGCCTTAAGACAAAGGCAAAATACAACTTTTAAAAAGGAGTAATTATTGAACACCTGCAGTGTAATGAGGTGACCATTAGAGTGAGTTTCACAATCAAAACGAAACCTGCATGAAAGCGATTCCACAACATTCCAGCACTTTCTTGAATTTAAATATGCAAGGCTGCAAGCAGAGGGAGCGACTAACAACAGCATCATTATAGAAAAAGGATTTTTATTACTTCCGGACTGTTTGTTTAAATAAACCCCTCGGGCTGTAATTTGAGGAAAAGAAGATATGCGGTTCCCACCACACAGCACTAGAAGACTACTTAATTTCTCAAGGAAAAAAAAAATGGACTCATTACACGCCAAAGGAAAAGTCCTGCCTTAGCACTTTGTCAACCAGGGGCCCGAAAGTATGTATGCAGGGGCCTCTGGGAGCGAAGTGGAACACTGGCAGGCTCCCAACTAGAACATTCAGCTCAAAACCTGGCCTTGCCATTGCTGAATTATCTGATTGCTTGGTTTGAGAATAAACAGGAATTACGTATGTAGTGTACTTGTATGTCTGAGAGAAAGGGAGTGAGATCATCGGGAAGTGGATGCAGCTAGGTGGTGTCTTGACTGTAAAACTGACATCTCAAATCAGAGTGGCCTGTAATTAATACCCAGTACCTCCGGGCATGATGGGAAAGGAAGACCTCTCATCATTGAGATAGAATGCAGTGAGGGTTTTGTTGAGGTATGAATGACTTCATTTTCTCTCAGGCATGTCCTTGTCCCAAATATGGAAAATTCATGGAAAAGTGCTGTCAGAATTTGTGGTTTGCGAATCAAGGATGGATAATTAGCAATTGACATTTTTACCAGAAATCATATGACTAGACCAAAACCCATACACAGGTACGCTTGTACAGTACATATCCTCCATACTCTAGGGGGCGATATAGTTACTTTCAAATGTCTCCTTCATTATGCTAAATGTATTACCTAATAACATACGTGTTCCTGTGGCTCAAGTAGTAGAGCATTGTGTTAGCAGCGCAAGGTTGTGGGTTCGATTCCCAGTGAACACATGAGAGGTAAAAGAAAGTCAGCATGAATCTAAGTTGCTTTGGATAAAAACATCTGCTAAATGCATAAATGTATTAATTTAATTTGATACATTTAGATAGTAAAAACACTGAATTCAGCTAACATACAGGTTCTCGTCAAACTATATCAACGATATGCTAGTACTCGACATGAAAGAGAAAACTGACAATAAGAGAAGTTTATTTATGTTAATATTGGCTTCTTGTCACAGTGCTGAAAATGTTATGCACACTTGTGTTGAGTTACAAATTGTGATCTGAAACATTTCGCAATGTAGAAAACACGTAAAAAAACCAAGCTGTCATAGCTATAGTTAAATTTTCATACTCGCGTAAATCATGTTTGCATAAAAGTGGACATTCACAGAACACGCACTATTGCGTTATACGTTATTTGGCCACAGTGTCATTTCTTGCCATTATTTTGGTGTGTCGTGACATGAGTGCTATGTTTTTAACTTGCCATGTCAAAATATGTATACTGTTAAACATTAAAAATCAACAAAATGACAAAGAGTACCACAAATTTAGTCCATAGAAAGATTATCATTGAGTTCTTGCACCTCTATGACTTGATCTGAAAGAAAAAATATAAATAAAGAATTTTATGCTAATATTGGCTCCTTGCAACAACAGTGCCAATGCAACTTGGTTTAGTTACAATTTGTGATCTCACACATTTTGTAACCAGAAACACACAAAACCCAGTTTGCCTAGCTAGAGGCGTCTACATTTGCGTACTTGTGTAGAGTGTGTTTTGAGCAAAAACACTACACTTACAAAATATGTTGGGCTGTTGCGTTATTTCTGCCCTCATTTTTATAATTATTGGTACATGTTTACAGATGGACATGGTTGCTGTGTTTTTAAGATTCCTCGTCAAATTATTATATTATACTTATAGTTACTATATCACTTGCAAAAATTATATTACTTCCAAAATTGCAATAAATCAAAATAAAAGGACCTTGAAAAAAGTCCATATGAATTGAAAGTATTTTGTGTGAGGAACAGAGATAATGATCTGGTAAACAATCTCGAACAATGTTTAATTATTAATATTAGATAGTTTTCTTCTAGAAAGACAAAACCGTTCAGGTGGAGAAAAAAACTTTTTTTCTTTACCTTGACATGTTTCGACTGCAACCTGCAGTCTTCCTCAGAAGCGTCATCTGACAGCTGTGACGTGTCGTTTATCAGCTGTTATTTTCTGGGTGTGGCCAACCCGGCGGACCTGACAATTCCGCCGGGCTGGCCACGCCCTGCCCCCCTGTCGCTCGATGGTCTCTGGAGGATGGTGTTCCATGTGTGTGAGAGCATGTAGGCTCCCTCATCCCGGTTGATGGTATCCTTGGCCCGCTTCCTGATTTCAATTGCCTCCTTTATCCATCGAGCGACAGGGGGGCAGGGCGTGGCCAGCCCGGCGGAATTGTCAGGTCCGCCGGGTTGGCCACACCCAGAAAATAACAGCTGATAAGCGACACGTCACAGCTATCAGATGACGCTTCTGAGGAAGACTGCAGGTTGCAGTCGAAACATGTCAAGGTAAAGAAAAAAAGTTTTTTTCTCCACCTGAACGGTTTTGTCTTTCTAGAAGAAAACTATCTAATATTAATCATTAAGAAGACAATATGAAAATCTTTGAACTAACGTTTAATTATGCAGAAATACAAATGTGATTTGAGTTACAATGGATTTCAAGATTTTAAGTGAGTGACAACTTTAAATTTCGTTATGTTCCTCACAAAGCTAACATATAGCTTCGGAATACTTGAAATATACAAGTAGCAGGTCACATGGACTACAGTCATTATATTTTTTATTGTACTTTTTTGTTCTTTTTGGAGCTTGGTTCTTTTCATTGTTGGGAAAATAGAAGCTTGGATATTATGTGAAATCACTCTTATGCTCCATAGATAATAAAAGCCAAACAGGTTTGGAACAACATGAGGGTCAAGCAAATGATCACAGAATTTGAATTTCCTTTATCTTTCAAGGTATGGTTGTATATGATAACAGCAAAAGTGATTGAAGTGTAAAATCAAACACTGCCTGTCACTGAACCGTCCTTGACCTTAACTATACCTTTAATACCCAAGGCTATGAAACCGCTAATCAGCTGGCACCAAAAGGCCAGAGCTCAGAGATATAGCCTTCAACCTCAAACTCTCTTTCTCAATCTGTTTTCCACCTGCCAGTCATCAGGGCTCTACTGCCGCAGGAGCTTCCCGATAGACCTGTGGTCCGTTCCATCCACTGTTCAAATCAATTAACAAGGCAGCTATTAAGACTGTGTTATTCTAAACACGGTGTGTAATTGAAACAGAGATGTAATTGGAAAGCTCACAATTGGGAAAGAGAGAGAGACAGAGACTAAGATGTGGAATGAGAAGGAAGAATCAGGCCTTGCTTTGACAGACTGTGGGACATCAAGCTTGGACAAGCCTGGGCAGATTGAAAACTAACTAACTAAATAAAATTACACTTCATTTCTCAAATTTACAACATTTTCTCTTCCAACTGCACCATCTCATAAATCCAACTCCTCAAACAACTGGTTGTGACTTTATAAGTTCAATTCTGACTTTATTTTTCCTAATTGCGATATTTCTTCGCCCTATTGCATTGTTTGAAATAGTAGTAATTTCAAGATTATTTTTAACAATTGTGAGAGTATATCTGTCAATTCCGACTTTATACCTTTCAGGAACAACCAACTTTCTCTTAATTGATGCTCTTTCTTTTTTGCAACATTGTGCTTCATTGTTGTGCCTTTACAACTCACTAGTTCCAATTTATTTCTCTTGATTGCTATTTTATATCATCCATTTGTGATTTTACACCTCCCAGTTGTGACTTTATTTTAGTTACAACATGTCTTTCAGTTTGAACATTATTTCTTGTAATTGCGACTTTATATCTCATAATTGCGACTTCTTATTTTAACTCTCACAATGGCTTGTTTTCATTTATTTATTTATTGTAATCTAGTCAGAGGTGGAAACAGGCTTCGATACTTTCCTCTGGCACACACAAACATTATACTTTTCGTATGCATATTTATAGCTATTTTTCTAAGTTTGGTTTTCCTATTTCTTAGGTTTTATTGATGGACACAAACGCAGAATCCTGATTTTGGGTAATTTATGAGTTTCCATTGTAATTTGGGTTACTTGACACTAACCAACATAAACAAATCTCTACCTCCATTTCCAAAACCCAAACAATAGCAAAACAACCCATGCAAATACCTATCATCCATTACTAGAAGTGAGTTTGCACTAATACTGTACGTTTTCTTCACTGTCACTTGGTAAAGGGACCCACAAGATACTTGTTTATATGTTTTTCGCTTACGCAAACATGAAGAGAAGTGTGACTCTGGAGTCACTATTAGCTGTCACTTCCTGTCAAATCATCGACGAGCATTTAGCAGTGACAAGACCAAATATCTCAGAACCACATACTTGTGTTATTTCCCCAGTGAGAGGCAGGTGAATTTAATCAAATTAAGTCTCAAACTTTCCTCATCTTTAAAGTGACAGCCTCTCACAAGCTTTACATGAGCTCCTGAAGAGTTTGAGAGGTAATTTTTTTTTTTTCCAAGAAAGAGAAATGCATTAAAATTCTCCTTCCATTTTATCCACTTTAATCTCCCTATTTCACAGTTTACTCACTTGTGCACCTACAAGTCAGTTTAAAAGGGGGAGCTGCAAGCAAATAGGTGGGAAGTCGGTTTAGGTGGGAAGTCGTGGCCTAATGGTTAGAGAGTCGGACTCCCAATTGAAAGGTTGTGAGTTCGAGGCCCGGGCTGGCAGGAATTGTGGGTGGGGGGAGTGCATGTACAGTTCTCTCTCCACCTTCAATACCATGACTTAGGTGCCCTTGAGCAAGTCATCGAACCCCCAACTGCTCCCCGGGCGCCGCAGCATAAATGGTTGCCCACTGCTCCGGGTGTGTGCTCGCAGTGTGTGTGTGTGTGTGTGTGTGTTCACTGATCTGTGTGTGTGCATTTCGGATGGGTTAAATGCAGAGCACAAATTCTGAGTATGGGTCACCATACTTGGCTGAATGTCACTTCACTTTCTTACTTTTTTTCACTTTTTTCAAATATGTTTCAGAAGAAAATTGTCACTCATCAAAATGCTCCACAAACAACATCCTGTTACATCAGTCTGCACAGATATTGCAGACTACAAGCAGGCTTTTAAAAGTCGATGGCAGTGTGTTTCAAATGATTTCTAGTATGTTGCTAGAAGGTTATTTGCCAAGACAAAAGAGTCCACCTTTAACTCTCAATGACATGGTCCCTTGATGTGACTTTGGCTCGTCTTCCTTGTTTGTTTGTTTTTTACACCTCTTTTCATTATTTACCAGTCACAAATTGTACGTCTGATAATTTATAGAAGAAATTGCATACCTCACCTAAATAAATCACATGATTTGAGGTATCATTACTCTGTCAGAAAAAAAGGCAAAATTGTACCTTTAAGAATTCAACAGTATGTCACTTGGGCAGCACCCCTAAAGGAACAGCTCTATGTCTTATTACTATTCTGAGTAACTAATATGCACCTTTTAAGGGTAGATATTAGTGTTGGGTGATATGGTCATTTTTCAAATCATATCGTCAGCCCGTGAGATCGATGATACACGATATTATCGAGCATGGGTGGAGCAAGAGAGAGACTCTTTGTTCTTGTCATAGCATAACTATTTGGTGTTTTAAACCGCGCAGGTGCGCGAGAGAGAGAGCCTATGGAATCACAAATAATCTAAAAAATATACTTTCAAACATACTGATAAACTAACGTTTAATATTAAAATACTGTATTTAAAACAGCTAGTTCATATATAGTCAGACGCAACTGTCATATCGCGCGTCTGTGACAAATTTACCACATCTGCATACGAAAGTTATCAGTCTAAATGTTCTGCAAAATCAGTCAATGGTGAAAATCAATAGTAGATTTAATTTAAATTCCAACAGTTTAACTTTAATATTGGACATAAACGAACATGTTAAACATAAAGTATTCAAAACAGGTAAGTTCACATATTTGTCTCCAAACTCGGTCCTGGAGGGCTAGTGTCATGCAGAAGTCAGCTCCAAGCCCAAGTAAACACACCTAAACCAGCTAATCAAAGTCTTACTAGGCATACTAGAATCTTCCTGGCAGGTGTTTTGAGGCAAGTTGGAGCTAAACTCTGCAGAACACTAGCCCTCCAGGACCGAGTTTGGAGACACCTGTGCTAAAGTGTTCTAGGTAGTTTGAAATGTGTTTACTAGGGTGTTTAGAGTAGTTCTTATGGCATTGCATGGTATTTGCTCAGGAGTTCTTTGTGGCTGCTAAAGTGTTCTTAGTTGGTTAAGGTACCCTATTTTACTACCTTAAGGATGCATATCTACCCCTAAAAGGTGCATATTAGTACCTGCTTTAACATCTGCCTGCAACCACACAGAACACCTTAGCAACACCTTGGGACGTTGGACAGTGTTTTCAAACAGTGTCTTCAGATGTTTTGTGGGGTCTCTGAGTTTTTTTATCTAACTGTGCTTATCTCACAGTCTTTAGCAAATTTAAAGGATGATTCTTAAGTTCAACTCGCTAACTCTTAATATACAGTAATCATTATTAAGAGTTTTGCCTCTCTACTACCAAACTTTTAACGGAGACCCTGTTTGTGATGCCAAGGCATTCAGGCAATCACCATTAAAGCCCAGAGAAATAGATAAAAACCCAAGTCAGTGTGTTCAAATCTCTCATTTTGAGTATCTTGGTTTTCCACACACATGCATACATGCAGGCTTGCAATTACAGGTAGAGAAAGAGGTGGTTGCAAATATCCTTTTTTCTTTCTCATCACACACTACAGGGTGGCTAGCACTTTCCATGTTCTTTACTAAAATGTGCCATTTAAAAGGCCAAGTGGCTTTAAATTAGCCGCAGGCCATCTCTCCGGGCGAAAAGGGCACATCTTCACAATTTTAAAGAGATGTTTTCAATTAAATCAGTATTGGAGAGAGCATATGCTAATGCCATGAATATTTAATGTATGTTCTGAGAAATAGTTAAGACCCCTCTGGTCACAAGACTCTTTTCCTCACAATAAGTACGAGAGATGAGAAAAGTAAAAGAGGAACTAGAAGAAGACGTCGACAGCTCTCAGGCACAGCGGAGGGGGGAATGATAAAGGACAGGAGAGAGTGGGAAGAGATAACTTGTGCTTTTAAAAGCTGCTTTCCCTTCTCTGTCTCTCTCCTCCTTTCTTTCACCGACTAGACTCATTCTGTCCTGAGGCGCAAGGGTCTGGTGTGTTTAAGAGCTCGGTGACTACTTGACAAAGAGTTTGAGGTGAAATCTGACGGAAATTCCAACAAACCCTTCCGTTATCAGCTGCCACCTCAAGCATCCTAGACCTTTTTAGGACAGGAGGCAAATTAGGAAACCTATTGGAGTGACAACTGAATATCTATTACCGAATATAGTGCTGATGCCCCAGTCAACTGCCTGCAGATTGTGGATTGCAGACAGAATATTTTCAGAGTCACTCCACTGGGTTCAGGTCAAGGTATTGTGGTGGGGCAAGAGGACAGGAGTGAGGCCTCACACCTCAGAAAGCATTTTATTTTAAATGGAAATACATACTGAAAAGAGATTTAAGTGTCTCTGGGAAGCCAGTCAGAAAGGGGTGTGGTGTCCGCATTTTACCGGGCAAGCCAAATGCAGCCAAAGAGAGAACAGAATTTAAAATCTGTTTTCAAAAGTTTGTGTTTTCAGGCCTCTAAAATGCTGTTGTTGTGTAAATGAACCACCAGAACTGCTCAAAGTTTTGTTTTTATTTGAAAATGGTGTCGCGTAAATGCACACGCCATGATGTCAGGGTGTTGCAATGCATTTGCAAAGGTGTTCGGAGTAGCGATGGGTCACTCTTGAATGATTCATTCATTTTGAACTACTATTTTAAATGACGCGGGAGTAACAAGTTGTTTCAGAGAGAGATTTGTTATTGTTTTCGTGACCATGCTTGAGTGAACATTCTTTTGTGCATGAGAAGAAATTACTTGGGAGGAGGAACTAATCAGATTTCAATGCAGGAAACATCATGATTTGTTGACCTTCCAAACCTCCTGGTCTGAGTTGTTCATTCTTTCATCATAGGATGGCTGCATAGGCTATGTACTGGAAATAGAATGGATCATACAGGTGACTATGAAATTTGTGATTGATATTTTAGGTTGTGCTTAAAGGTAAGTTAAACAGGCTTCCAGTGTAGGTCAACTATACTAATTTCTGTGTTCTTCTCAAGTGACAAAAGAACGAATGACTCAGACCAAATGACTCGGGAGTTTTTTTACATAACCATACATGTGGCTGTAACACGACACAATAATAAACGACTCAAACAAGAAGACAGCAGAGTGGTGAATTAACTACTAAATGCACCATTTGAAATGAACTCAAATTAATGAAATGTCTTGATTAAAGATGTGTTTGTTTTGCAGGAAAACATTCAAAGATCAAAGTCAAGAAAATTAGCTAAACTTTCCATCAGTATTTCTAGGTTGTTCAGAGTATATGATATAAAAAAGTAACTCAACAAACAAAATTTTGGGTTTCAGTGGCATGTAGAAGTGTTAGACGCACATAGAAGTTTAATACTTAGTATTAGAAGTAAAGCAAAGTAACAGTGATGGTTGCTTTAGCACCACTAATGACATTTTAGAAAATGAATAAAAATCAATTGCGTGGCTTTAGAGCCCAAAATGATTTATTGCCAAAATAATAATTTATCAAGACCTTATAAGAGGTTTTGAAATATGGCTATGAAAGAAACAGCCACCAGGCTTGATAAAATAAACTGTGACAGATTTACGAATATAAACAAAGGACCAACTAATTTCAGCTTTCAAAAGGTTCCCTGCGGAGCTGCTGCCTCACCAGCACCTTTATTAGTAGTTAGCGTTTGATTAGTTGCCAGTGTTGCTCACAGTCTAGTAGGTCACGGAGGCCATGGAACTGAATAAAATCAAGCTCTTTGCTGCTGGCAAGCCTAGCATTAGCTGTGATTTGAAACCGGGTAGTTTGCTTTTCCACCCTCTTGAACCAGCATTAAACTAGCTACCAGCTAGTCAAACCTTCTTAAGTCATTTTGTCATTTTCCAGTTAAAATAAGAAAAATATAACTGAGAAACAAAGCTATATCAGGTGGACAGCACAGACAGACAGCGCAACACATTGCCATTTTTTGGTTGACTTTTTAATTGAGAAAAGAGCAGCGCTCTAGGAACGAGGCAACCACTGAGTCAGCTGTCTAATCAAGGATTATAGCGCAAGTGCTCTAAAATTAATGTTTTGCTGTTTAGTAAACTGTCATATTAACAGAAACTGACAGCTCTGTGTAACCACAGTCTCTGGATGTTCCCAGAAACTCTAGAAATCTGTCACCAAAATGGAAGGCCCTCCTCTCCATTTATTTGAATGAAAAGAAAAAAAACACTCAAATGATGTTGGGCGCTTTTCTGCTCAGAGTTTTTTCTTCTTTTTTTTTACTTAAGGTAAAACACAGCGCTCCTACAAAAATGCAAATTGCACAATTGTTTTCTTTTTAAATAATTAGTCAGTTTTTCTTCTTCTAGTTTTAAGCGTACACCTAACAACATTTAGTGACATTTATGCTTTAAATGTAAGAAAAGAAAAAAAGAAAAATAGCAGAGAAATTTTTTCCGTTGTATAAGACAAAACGTTTTTTATATCAAACAATTCAGAATTGTAAGAAACACAGAACTGCAAGATATAAACTCGGAATTTATTTTTTATTTTGTGTAATTCTGAGTTTATGTCTGGATTTATTTATTCATTTTCGCAGTTGTGACAGTCACAGCTCTGACTTTTTTATCCATATATTTCTGAATTCTTATTCTTGGAATTTTGAGAAAACGAAACACAATTGCAAGGTATAAATGTATAAATTCAGAATTGCAAGATACAAACTGACTTTTTTTTAATGTAATTTTGAAATTTTTTCTGGAAATTCTGAGATTGTATTATTTTTTTTTTCTTCGAAATCATGACTTTTTATCTCACAATTTCTAATTCAAATTCAAATTGCGAATGCATATCTCACAGTTCTGAACTTCTTAGAACTGCAAGTTCATATTTCACAATTCTGAGTTTATATCTCTCAACACTGACTTTTTATTCTCAATTGTGAGATATAATTGCAGAATTGCAACAAAAATGTTTAAATCATGCATTCTTGAACATCTTGGACAAGTTAACAACTATCTACCATGTTTCAAAACATACTAGCAGCATAAGCTTGATTTTCCAGCAGAGTAGATATTTCTGTAGCTGTTTGTTCCACAAAATGACTGTCTGCACCGAGGTATCACTACCCACGTGCTTGTGATTTTCAAAGCAAGGCTAATGCCAACGTCTGTGACTTCTCAAGCTGAACTTTGCCCTTTTAAGGTACTCAGAAAATCCCTCCTAGCATGGTAGCATTATCACTCTGCTCTTTTGCTGTCTCGTTTTCACTCTCTCTCTGCAGAGAAATTCAGACATCCTTGAGCTGTGCGCTTGTGTTGGTCTGCCCGGCTCTTGCTTTGAGTTTTATTAAGAGTGACCTTCAATATGCCTCAGCTTTCTGGAAAATGTCGCTAGCAGCACTAGGGCACTGTGAGGTCTTCTTGCTCCACAGACTGTCTTAACATGCCACTTTCTTTCCCTCGCATTGTTTTGCTCGAGATGATTGAAATGGTTTGTGCAGAGACGAATGGGGTGAACGCAGAGTTCAGGAGTCTGGTTCCAATTGCTCATGTTTTCTATCTAGAGATAACACTGGCAATAAGGCCCAGCATAGATCTCAATATGATATACAACATGTGCAGCAAACATACTGGAAGTACTAGAAGAGAAGGATAATTTTATAGCATGGTAAGGCAAGGGAGGTCTCAATATGTAGGAACAACAGTATATAGTATGTAAGTATTATTGTAGTTAACTAAAACTAAAATTAAAACAATAAAAAAAAAAAAACTAAAAAACGTTGAGCTAATTGTAAAAGTAACATGTCTCATTTTAGTGTAAGTGCTAAAACAACTAAAATTTTAATTAAACACTACAAACACGTATATGAAAACAACAAAACCTAATAAAATTACTAAAATATAATAAACTAATTAAAAAAAAACATGAAAATGGAAATTATATAAATAAAGGCTGATTTAAAATATGAATAAAAACTATAATATTATCTCAATGATACTAAACACTGTCCTTATAGTAAAAAAAATACAAAAATAATAAAATAAATAAACAAATAAATAAAATTATTTAATAAACTTAAAAAATCATGCAAAAGAAAAAATATATATATAAAATGATTAACATGTCAATTAATCGGTCAATTGTACTTCATTCAATACAGAAATGTATTGATGAAAATTTAAAACAAAGTTTAGGGCAGTTAAAAGAAAAGAAGACGACCCCAAAACCCATTTTTGTGTTATACAATATGTATATTACAGTATGTCTATGTGACGAGTGGGGCAGGGCGGGGTCCCTCATGAGAATCTTGCAAATTAGAAGTAATTAAATACCAAGCCAGAAACTGTTTGGGTAGGGTTGCCAACTTCAGAGAGAGAGAGAGAGAGAGAGAGAGAGAGAGAGAGAGAGAGAGAGAGAGAGAGAGAGAGAGAGAGAGAGAGAGAGAGAGAGAAACAAACAATAGGGACAGTCATTTTTATTTTGAATAAATACTGTTCTTTTTAACTTTCTATTTATCAAAGAATCCTGAAAAAAAATATAAAAAAAATAAAATAAAATTCGGGTCCCAAGACATAATGCATAATGATGCTGTAAATACAACTTATTCACAGGAATAAATTATATTTTAAAGTATATTAAATTATAAAATGGTTATGTTAAATTGCAATAATAGTAAATGCAATATTATTATTTTTTTTTTTTATCAAATAAATGCAGCCTTGATGAGCATAAGAAACTTCTTAAAAAAAAAAACATTCAAGCATCTTACTGATCCCAAACTTTTGAACGGCAGTGTATAGGCTTACAGACAATAGGCAATCTACCTCATGAACAGTTAAATGTTCTCCCATTCTGCAATAAAAATATGTACAATAACCTTATACTATTCATCACCCTACATCCATACAACTTTTTTTTATTCTATTCATATTCTCCAGTATTTTATATATCGCACACCTGCACATATTTATCACTTTGTGTATGTGTGTGCTTTATTCATATTTATACATACGTGTATTTTATTCACATCTTATTTTTTTTTTTAATTATCTGTGTGTTGTTGTTGTCTCTGTGTATTTTGTGACACTAAAACACATTCCTTGTTTGTGCAAACATACTTGGCAATAAAGCTCTATCTGACTTCTGATATGCATGTGCATAATATACAGGAGGCCTACTAGAGTGTATATGAAAATGAATATTTTTCAGTTAAAGATAACTTATAGATTTAATACGTACTGCTTTGGGTGCTTGACACTTCATTGGTCATTTTGTGTTTTAAGAATTCTATTCAAGGTTATTTAAATAGCCTATACCTCGGGTCAAATGGACGTTTTCTTGTGTGGCTAGACGTTGGAATCACATTGTTTTTTTTTTCGCTCAAACTGATTTGCTGAAGTCGAAACGCAAACTTTAAAAACCTAATAACAGCCGGCAGAGGATTCTGCTTGGTCTTGAAGCCTTCCTCGAATGGCTATGTTCACATATCAAACACTTGTCAAAAACGAATGATTTATTCTCAGTTTAGAGTTTGTTTTTTCTATGGTCTAGGCGGTCATACAGCATATGTCTTAAACACGGGTCAAACTGCGTTTCGTATGGCTTTCGTACGGAATGCTTCCTTATTTTGATGCCTTAAATACAGGACAATTCTGTATTACACAGAACGGTTGGCAACCCTAGTTTTGGGTGACCCCAAGACCTCACCAAAGTGATTTTCCCACTGTTGATAAGCCTCAAGCTAATACATTTACTTCTCAACCCTATTTTACATTTCCAGAGGGTTGCTTTCTCCAAGGCAGTGTTTCCAGGGCACAATAGATAAGACTGTTAACGTGTTTATGCTTTTGCTAATCCAGCCTCAATATAAATCTATCCAGAGGTGCAAGTGACATCAGACACACCACCCAAACCTCCTTCCCACCCCCCGCTGCTTCCCAACTCCAAAATATCTGACCTTTCACATTCTGTATTCTTAGCACGAGCTAATTCTCCAATTGTGTCGCCTGGCCTGCGCAAACGTAACGCCAAATAACCACTAATTACTAAAACCCTAATCAACTTTACCTTGTCAGGTCTAAATTGGATATGTTCATTTAGTCACACTAATTGCTAGGCAACTGATCACTATGAGCTTATACAAGGCAGTTAAATGCTAATGCAACAGTGCTAGCGGTAGCTATAGAGGCTGTCTGAAATCTAAAAGTCATTGTCTTCAACTGAATTATGTTTATCAGGCCACTGTGACTCATGAGGGCTGTCAATGCATAAACTAATTTCTCAAGAGAATAATGGGAATTGTGGGTAATGATTTGGTACCTCATAGCCACATTCACAGTTCTGATGAGCAGGAATTCAGAAGCGTTTGACAACTCACTGTTGAACAATGCTTTAAATGATTAGATAGATAGATAGATAGATAGATAGATAGATAGATAGATAGATAGATAGATAGATAGATAGATAGATAGATTGTTGCTAGACAATTTTCAGACCAGTGTGCCATTTCCAATAACAATCTCTGGTAACAACATTCCCCCTTTGATAATTTCACATTTCATATGTTCATGACCCTCTTTGTGTAATGAGAAACACCTGTAATGAATCAACATAAACTACTTCATCAAAATACGATATTAAATATCTACCGCAGAATGATTCCCAGTTTCCAGTTTCATGGGATTTCAGCTTCCTGCGAGCTCACTTCCAATGTTTAATATCTCAGAAAAAGGCTCAAAACATGAAGATGCTCATTTGTAGGATTGAAGCACACTAGAAATGATTGCGGAATGCTCGTGATTAGGGGTCAAATAGCAGTTTAATGACTTTCAAGTGGCAAAGCATCATGGGATTGAATATGAGGCCAGATGAATCCTGATTGATTCTCTACCATCGTGTCACAACCAGTGTCTCTCCGCCTTGTTTATTTGATTTAAGTCATTACTTGAAATGATGTAATTTTATGAGGCTGAAAAATTACATCATTCTAATAGCACTATTACAGTGAGGCCAAGTGCATTACAAGACAGAATATTTTGACCTATTAACATTATAACACTGAATTTTATGTTTGTTTTTTTGTTGAAGTGGTACAGGATTTACACTCACAAATCAAAGCAAGTGTTGATTTTATTAATTTTTTTTTATAAATAAAGGACTTGTGAATTCTGCTAAAAGAACAGTTTGGTAACTATACCGTATAGTAAACGACTATTAAAAAGCCAGTGTTGTTGGAATAAATAACTGAAAGCACCAATGC
Source organism: Carassius carassius (assembly GCF_963082965.1). NCBI lineage: Eukaryota > Metazoa > Chordata > Actinopteri > Cypriniformes > Cyprinidae > Carassius > Carassius carassius. The sequence goes on from NC_081802.1 coordinate 17,387,878, forward strand.
TGCTTTTTCAACTTTATTTTCAGTAGCATAACGGTGGTTTTTAGAATAATGCAGTTTCTGTAGTAACAAGTTACTTTTTTCATTGACTAACAGAGTGACAAAATAGCTGACTGCCTTTTGTAATATTTTATTGCACATTGACCATTACAGGTGGAGCTGGGGAAGGTGGAGGGTTTCTGAAGCGCATTGCAAACTGCTACACTGAACACTGGCCAGTTTTTAAATTTCGAGTAAAGATTTAACAACATTTCCTGTTTACTTTACAGCTTGCAGTAGTCCAAACAGCTCTGTACGTTCACAATGGAGCAGTTTCTTTGTTGAATTTGGAATCAGAAACGATATGTGCTTCTCAAATGCTTATCGTGGCTTAAAGTACTAAAACATTGACACTGGGAGACCAAATGAAGTACACACTTTGTTAATAAACCATATACTATTTACAGAAAGGCAGAATAGCCCAGAAAATGAACACAATGTGGTAATTGCATGTTAAGTATTTATGGACAAACTGTCTATTACTGTTTTCATCCATTAAGGATGCATATATCTTTGCAAAAGAACACCAAAGCTTTGTGAGAGAATGCAAATGTTTGCAAGCAAACACAAAGTTTCTCAGGTGAACACAAAAGTTTAGCACGAGAGTGCAAAAGCTTTGAATAATATGGTGTCCTCCCATCCCGTATTTTTTTCTTTAGGGACTCTGTAGTATTTAAATGCTGCTGTCTGCCTAAATTGATCTTAAGTAACCATATAACCCATGTAAACATTATATGATGTGGCAATCCATACAATGTGAGTAATAACAAGTAAGTTTAGTCTTAATATTCCGCATTGCTTCTCAAGTAGTTCTTGACTTATTTATTCATTTCCAAGTTCACAGAATGTGTTTCGAAGAAAAAGTAACCGCATTCGGGTTTGAAAAACATGAAGGTGAGAAAACAATAACAGGATTTTCATTTCTGGGTGAATTACTCTATAACTGACTCACTTAAATTGAGATCCTCATTCTTCAGTGCCAAATAAATAGTATTCTGATTAGAGAAGTGAATTATATCATCTGACAGTCATTTAAAAAGTTATGTTAACAGTTTGTAGTGCAGCTAAAGCGCAATTTAATTACTTCAAATTATAAGTAGCGTGTAGCCTGGTAATCTCCATTTTTAAGTAGTTTTTCTTTTGTTTTCACAGAAAGACACACGTGTCAGTGAAACAGCAGGAGTGTGTCTGGTAATTATCTCCATGGGAGTGTTGGGAGCCATCTCCTCCTCATCATCTCCCGGTGCCGGTCTACAGGAGCGCGGGAGGATTACTCTCTCCTCTGCTTCCCATCAAGCCAACAATCTTTTTGCGGGATGAGAGGAGGTGAGCGGCATCTACACGGACCCCGGGGAACAAGACGGTGAACCGTGTCTCAGTGGCTCTTTAAAGCTCCTTTCCATGGCTCAACAAGCACATACGCCTTTTCATTGTCTCGGCCCCCGAGCTTTGTAAATCCACTCGTATCTCTGCAGAGCAGCCAGAAATTCTGAAGTCCTCACTTTAGCTGTGATTCTGCCCGGCACAGGCCATTATATCCGATATATGAATGTACATGACCTAAAGATACCATGAATACAATAGATGGGGAAAAAGACAGCATGGTGCCCAGGGGCGATGTAGCCCGAGTCGGGTCTGAGCTCAATAAACTGAGCCCACCTGCCAGCTGAAGGATATGAGTGTGTGTTCTAGTTTATAGAACACAAGACAATCATGTAGACATCAACTTCAGATCAGTCACAAATAAAACCACGGTTAGAGAAAGCCAGGAATGCAGATGAACATGACATTTGCAGTGTAAATGCTAATTTGTCCTGATGCATCTGGGACAACATGAAGGAATCGCCTACTCATATAGCAAAACGCATTTACTTCCTCAGTATGTCTGTCTTGTTTTCCAGTACAAATGTCTAAACATTACTAAAATAAATATATATATATATATAGTACAGACCAAAAGTTTGGACACACCTTCTCATTCAAAGAGTTTTCTTTATTTTCATGACTATGAAAATTGTAGAGTCACACTGAAGGCATCAAGGGCTATTTGAACAAGAAGGAGAGTGATGGGGTGCTGCGCCAGATGACCTGGCCTCCACAGTCAACGGACCTGAACCCAATCGAGATGGTTTAGGGGTGAGCTGGACCGCAGACAGAAGGCAAAAGGGCCAACAAGTGCTAAGCATCTCTCGGGGAACTCCTTCAAGACTGTTGGAAGACCATTTCAGGTGACTACCTCTTGAAGCTCATCAAGAGAATGCCAAGAGTGTGCAAAGCAGTAATCAAAGCAAAAGGTGGCGACTTTGAAGAACCTAGAATATGACATTTTCAGTTGTTTCACACTTTTTTGTTATGTATATAATTCCACATGTGTTAATTCATAGTTTTGATGCAATCAGTGTGAATCTACAATTTTCAAGAGTAAAAGAGTGCGGTTCAGTCAGTGAGTGTCTTCTTATCTTCTAATGTGCTGCATGATTGTGTGAATATTTCTGAGCTTGTGAGAGGGCCGTGTGTTACTGCGTCCCATACAACTCAAAATAATAAACCACAAATTTAACAAAAGGATTCTCTCCACGGTGTTGAGCGAGAGCACTTCTCTGTTGTCATGTCATGGTTACGAGCTTTACGAGGTTTGTGGATGTTGATGCTTAGCCTAAATAATTGTATCGGGATCATCCTCTCGTGACCCATGATCAGTGAGAGACGGACTTTCATAATAATAAAAAAACTGTGTTAACACACAATAAAATAATTGTTGCCGTTAATAAATTAATGCGTTAACATGACAATATCGCGTTAACTTGCCAGCCCTATATATATATATATATATATATATATATATATATCCTCAATTGACCCATTATAGAAAAACAACATGTTGTTAATTTAAAATAACAATTGCATTTGTACAACAACCACCACCACAATCATCGTAGAAAAACTATCGTGAACATAATGTTTGTCTGACAGAACTGGAGAATTTCACTAAGCCGAAATTGATGTAAAAAAAAAAAAGGCTGCTGATGTCTCCATCATGCTTTGAGTTAATGCCAGTGGCTTTCAGCAAAATCAGTTTTTAAATAAGTAGCATAAAGGTGTTGTGAACATGCTACGCTTGACAAATCTCGTCAAATATGAAAAAACAAGCACATTATAAATGCTAAATGATAGTAGAACTCACCAACTTTTAACAATGACTCCTCTGAAGACTCAGTGATGTAACTTCCTCTTCTTCATTATTTAAAGGGACAGTTTACTAATAATTTGTGGTTAATAAGTACACATTTTTTTTTACTACAAAATCTTTTTTTTACTACAAATCAAAGTGTACTTATTTACCTCTAATTATTAGTTAACTGTCTAACTAAAAAGGTGATGTGTTTTTAACTATTATTAATTACAAGACACATTATATTTGGGTTTAGTGAGTGTCATCAAATGTTGTGGACACAAGTGGCAATCCTATGGTAGCATCATGATTCATCCACATTTATTATATGGAGAAAATATAAACACAATATAATTTTACTCCATCTTGTCATTAATAGTGTGAAAAGAAATGATTTCTCTTTAAAGCAAAATGTTGAATTCAGCACAGTAAGGAAAGAAAACAACTCAAGGTAAAGGAGAAGCTGTTATGTGTCAAGGTGATTGGATGATGAAGTGTGCAGGGCAGACAGACCTGTGCCAGTGGACAGGGATGTGAATATTTATCTCTCATAATAATATTAGTTATGCAACAGTGCCACTTCCCAGGGATTCTTGACTAAATTTCATCAGGCAGCTTCGAGGACAATGCTGCTTTTGTGATTTTCCACCCGTCACCCGAGGGCAACTTCTGCGAGAGACTACTGATGGCCATTTCTCTCTGGATAAAACGATTGAGGAATCATTCTTGGAATCACGTTTTGATGATGACTGATGAATTTCCGAGAAATGTGTCTTCGACAACTTGTTCTGGCGAGAGCGCTGAAAAAATCTAAAATATTAAACATGACACATGTTTGATTTAGGATTTAGGATTAGTAATTTCATGATCATTTTTTTTTTTTTACCTTACCATAATTAAAACAATTTTATCAATATCAAATGTGCATATTTTCCCCCAATTTTCATCTATTATATTCCAGATGGAACTTGTGAGGCCAATTATTGACAGTGATGATATTTCAATACATTTTATTGCATGAAATGAACATTTTAGGATACTGTGCATATTTAAAAGTCAAGACTTTCAATGCATTAAATAGCAAAACGTCAAACCAAGTGACAACTGGACATAAGTTATGCATATTTGTTTGATTATTCCATTACATAACACTTACACTAACAAATCTTTAATCAGTGTAAATCCACAAATAATCAATTTGAGAGTTCTTTTGACAAATACTTGTTACAAAGAACCGCCTTATATGACTCCGTGCGTTATGTTGAACAATGCAGACATTCTAGAACCATTGATGAATGTCACAAAATATTCAATATAAAAAGTAAAAAGTAAGAACACACATAGTTTACGGAACATTTCTAATGCAGTGACATTCATGGATTTTAAATGTGAATATTTTGTGTTTTGTATTTTCTGTGTCCACTGTAACTAATCAGGCCAAATGGGATTCCATAATGTTTGCCAATGCACCATATTATCCAAGAATAACTCAATTTTAATAACAAGTTAGCTTCGCGTTTATTTGACATGCATTTAAGAGATAGACGATAGTGCTGACTCACTGGGGTTGTTGATATTGAGCGTTTTTTGTTGTTGTTTTTGCTACGTTGAATGAAATAAATAAAGTCACTGAGACACCATGGCCAGGGTTATTTTTTTTTACAGCATTGGAGATCACTGCAGGTTGCTTAATAATGTTTCCAACCAATTTGCACAATGAAAACAGATGCCGTAGAGTGGTGTTTTTCTTTACTTAGATGATTGCACTTACGAGTCAAGGGTCGGTTTTCGCAACAACATATTATTATTCAGCGTAGTGACGTTCCTGATAGGATTAACTTGTGTATATTTTAATCCATCTTCACTGGACTATTTCACCATTGCAAGGAGAAATACAGTTGAAGTACATATTTCAACATTCAGAAAGGTAGGGAATATAAATGAGGAGAGGAGAGAGTATAACTCAAATGGGTTCACAAATAGGCCAGTCATAATCTGGGAAATGGGTTTTGAGGAACATATGAGAGTCTACGCGGAATGCAAAATGCAATGAATTCAGCGCTCACAGTTAAACTAGCGGGAACTCACGCATTGCTTACCTGGAGGGATCGAGGAAATGTCGAGGTCAAGGGGTAGTAGTTGGGTTCATAAGCTCTCGGTCAAGGTAAAGCCTGAAGCAAAAGCCTGCCTGAGAAGCGTTAAGCGGTTGTTATTATGTGCACTACGTGTAAATTACAGTAGACAGATTTTCATCAGTTTTCTGCAGCAACCAGGGGTCACATACATTCATTTGGAGATAGAGGATGCAGGAAGAGTTCACTCTAAAAGTTCTGTCCTAATTTAGGTGTAACAAACCCTCCGTTACTAAAACAAAAGCAACTTCCTAAAACTAGCAAAGTCTTGGTCTGTTTCTGAGAAGTTATTTAAAGAAAAAAAAGATTCTGCATTGTGTGATATTGTTTAATTTGTTTAATCCCACTGGTCACAATAGTGACCGTAAAAAAAAAAAAGGTTTTCATTTATAAAGCTCTAAAAACCTTACTGACTGATGTTTTAGTGCAGTTCCTGCAAATATGGAAAAAATAAAGGGTCTCATTGAAATATGTGCACTTTCACATGATTAGTGCAAATTGTCACATGACCAGAGCAGTTTACTTCCTGTTTGCACCTTGAGAAGATGATGGCTGCATCAAAGCTCCAAAACTAAAGGCTAATAAAGTGTCTTCACACAAATGTATGACTTTTTTTGGTACACATGATATTTAGGGTGTGTAGTATTAATATATGCATGCAAATATATTTAGTTTTGTTGAGTGTGGTCAAATAATAAGTAAACATGCTGATAGTCACAATAGTGACCGGTGGGATACCAGTGAGCTTAGGTATACAATATAAATCCAATTGTAATTGCTAGTAAAAATGACAATAAAATGTTGCAATGACAAAAAAAAAAAGTAAAAATTCAAATGTTACAAAAAAATTTAAAATAATGATTTTGCAATACTCAAAGCATTAATTAAAAAAATGTTATGTTATATTTTACAAAAAAGTAAACATTTTGAAATTCTGTGATGGTTGAATTTTATTTTTTTATTTATTTTTATCCAACCCAGTCTCATGGCAAATGCGTATGTCAGAGTACATTTCTGCATCACCGGTTTTTACGTACCTCACAAAACATTTCGCAGCAGTTTCAAAGAGGAATGTCCACCGGGTGGCGCTAAAACACGGGTTCAATACGTGAACCCTGGCACGTTTTTATTATGTTTATCTAGGTATGATTACTGTGTTTTTATAACAATGTTTCTGGTACGTATTGTTAGCAGTTTAGAATTCAAATATCCGGGGACTGTCGCTAAAAGTTAATGCTCTATCATGTTGGAAATATGCCCTACACCAAACCCAACACTAAACCTGTCCGATAGTGTTAACAAATGCAAAACTGATGTAAAAATGCATTTGTTGATGCAACCGTGTCAATTGTCGAATCGTGGTTACACGGGATTCGAACCGGAGCTCCTTGCCTCTGAAGTCTGTCTCCGTACACCGTGAGCTACCAACCAAACCTACCCCTCCGAAAACACATAGATATGAAAATGGGCATGTGCATAATGTTCAAAAGCATCATGTTTTCAAATATCCCAGCATATTAATATTTCTTTGAAGTCATAACATGACATTCTTCAAGTAATTGTGCGAAAATTACGTTTTATTGATCAAGACTCTGTAAACTTGTGTGAAAAGGAATAAAAGGTTTCAGAGTTTAACTGCCTCTAATGTTCATTTCTTTTGGAAACTGCAATGATATGTACTTATTGGTATGCATTTTGCGTCTCGCGAAAAAATGCCCCAGTTACGTATTTGCCATGAGACCAGGTAGTTTTTTTATCTCAATGTTCCTATGAATGTTGCATAAGGTTTTTTTTATGCATAATAATAACAACCCTAGAATGTGACCAAACATAAGATATCTAACCATTTTTATGACTGCAGAAATATGTTATTTCAACAAAATATATAGGTTATTACACACATTATCCCACCGGTTACAATTGTGACCAAACATAAACACAATTCTTAACACGTTTCCCAAAAAATCTAATAAAAATTGATTATTTCAACAGGTTACTAATGACACATCTTTTGCATATGTTGAGGCCTGGGGAAAAAATGGGATTAAACGGGTTAAGCACAAAGAAGTTAATATTGAGTGCCTTACATTTCAGACACAACATTGCCAGACATGTCTTTGTTTATTTTGCTCCTCCAACAAAAGCAGTGAAACAAAGCTTCAGCCGAGCAACACATGGTATTAATTCAGTCAATTTTGAGTGAATATACAGTGACACATTCATAAAAGTAGTCACGTTTTCCTGAATGAATGACTGTTTTTGAATGAATCGGCTGAATGAATGATTCACATGACTCACTCATAAAGGCAGTCGTTTGTCGCCACCTACTGGCACAGCGATGTAACCAGCAGAAAAATGTGAAAGTTCCACTCATCTATATGACTGCATTTGAAGCATTTCAGTCACACAGGCTTCATTTATATGATGTGTAAGTAAATTAATTTTTACCTCAGATGTTGTCTGCAATGTTTATGGCCTTTTTCGGGCAGGATAAGCAATATATTAAAATCATTTAGGTGGCTGTCTGAGCTGCGCACTTGCCGACACAGGTAACTGATCCAACACAAATTATATATCTTTAGGTAACACTTTAGTATAGGGTCCAATTCTCACTAATAACTATTATTAACATATTGGCTGTTTATTAGTGCTTATAAAGTACATATAATGCATGAATCTATAATCCTACCCAATACCCTGAACTTAAAAAAAACTACCTTATAAACTAATAATAAGCTGCAAATTAGGAGTTAATTGAGGCAAAAGTCATAGTTAATGGTTAGTTAATAGTGAGAATTGGACCTTAAAATAAAGTGTGACCTATCTTTATGTGCATAAATATGCAGAAATTCAAAGCTTACCATCCATCATCTTGGAAATAAAGCTTCAAATCCATACCGTATGTTGTAAGCATTTTTTCTCTGAAAGATGTTATGATGCATTTAAGTCATTAACTGCTTCAACATTCATGATGTTAATGAAATTATTGTTGAAACATTTGCAGTTACATAAGCAGGGAATGTAAAGATGAATTAAGGTATTTGCGCATACAAAGCATAAATCTCTATTTTGATTTCAGAATGACCACCTTGTCATTTGTAATACATATGTAGAGGTTCTCGTCCATCTTAGGCTCTTCATGTTCTTCTGATGTTTACCACTGTAATGAATATGAACGTAACATTTTAATATGCAGGAAAAATGCCGGGAAATTAAACAAATAACAATTTACATGCATAGGACGTTTGAGTTGTAAGAATGCACAGCGATATTTCGAATACAAAAATATCATACTTTTTCTTATTAATTCAAATGAATGTATGGGGATACTTTGGGATACCAATATGGCGGCATTGTGGCTTCACTTTTATGTCATCATGATCTATCTAGGGGTGCGTTTCCCAAAACCATAGTTGCTAACTAAGTTAGCAACTTTGTTGGTTGCAATGCAATTTCCTATTGCCAACCAACTAAGTTGCTAAAGGGTTAGCAACTATGGTTTTGGGAAATGCACCCCAGTTCAGTAGTAAGTTCCAGTTCTGGTGGATTTTATTTCATCACTCTTGGAATGCTTGAATGCTGTTTGAAATCAGATTTGCAGACCAGAACTAACTATATTAACATTTTAATTTTAAATACATGAATGTGCATCGAATGTTTTTTTTCAGAGTGGGTGGTTGTTTATGCAACTGCAAATTACCAGCAACAGAATCTTCTCCTGTGCCAAAGTATACCATTAACCTACAGGCCCCGGTCTGAATCATATTTTTCCCTTTGATCAGCCACACAAATTCAAACCACGGAAGCTGGCCACTCATATCAGTGACCAAAGAGCGTGGTCAGAGTGTAATTACAAGCTTCAAGTTAAGATATCTGGGTAAACAGGTCTGACCACATAAACTTGACACTCATGATGAGGTGGGAGGAGAGCTTGTCAAGCAGAGCAGGATCAGAGAGAGATGGACACATTATTAAAAATTATTAAAAAGAGGGGTGGGCGGTGTGATGACAATCTTATATCAAAACGGGTGTTTGTTTGCCAGTTAAGGGGCTTCACTTTCAGATTTATTCTAAGTACCCTCAGGCCATACAAGATTCTGTTTCTTTAAGGAAACAGATTTGGAGAAATGTACTGTAGTATTACATCACTTGCTCACCAATGGTTCCTCTGCAGTGAATGGATGTCATCAGAATGAGAGTCCAAACAGTTGATAAAAACATCACAGTAATCCAAAAGTAATCCACACCACTCCAGTCCATCAGTGTATGTCTTGTGATGTGAAAAACTGTGTGTTTGTAATGGATGTGATTGATGACAAAGTCGTAGAGCTTGCAAAAACCGCTGAAGAAGAGAGAAGGAAATGTACTGTAAAGGAGATAATTACCCACTGGCACTCAACACGCTTTGCTTCTCAAGTTTGCATCACATCGGTTGCCTTCTTAATCTTCACTTGAATCTCCAGAGTGCTCCATTTGTTTCTGTCTGGATTGAGTGTGTAGGCAGCAGAGCTCTCCCTCACGCTGGGCTGCCTACGCCCAGCCGCCCCTGTCGGGTAGATTGATGGGGCCCACCCCCTGGAGGCTGCATGATGAGCTAATGATGGCTGCTGTGATATCGGCAAGACCTGCCCACCCCGAACTCCTAATCGTAACTAACGCCCTCTGTGATCTTCCTCATCACTTCATATTTTACGGCAGGAAAATCTGCCCAAACATGGGAACAAATATAGAATCGAGAAGAATTAGGGTTTATGGTGTCAAGGTTTTATTTTAGACATATAAATCAGTTTTAGTGGCTTTTGCCATAGATAGAGAACCGATTAAATCAGGAAATTATTTGAACTTCATGAAATAGTTCTCCCAAAAATACAGTAATCATTTACTCAAACTTATGTCATTATAAATAAAAACAGATTTATTTGTGGCGAGTGGGGCGGGCCGAGGGACGTGGGAACAAGGAGTGAGGCCAGCAATGATTGGGCAAATCAGTGGCACCTGCGGCCCACCGCCGGTCTCGAGTCCCACGTAGGAGATGGAAGGATATAAAACTGGAGCGACGACAGTGAAGGACGAGAGAGGAACAGGCCTGGGCTTTTAGTTGTGTTTTGGTTTTTATTTTGTGCGCATCAGTCGTCCGTGAGGGGCTGGTGCGCTGTTTTGTGTTTATTTTGTAATTAAAGTCTTTGTTTGATTGTCCGCCGGTTCCCGCCTCCTTCTTGCCGACGATCACGAAGGTTCTTATCATTACATCATTGTTAAAGGATTTTCAAAGAATGTTCATTCTGTTCTTTTCTATAACACACAATCAGTGACAAAGAGCTTTCAGGCTCCAAAAAGGTCATATTGGGCCATTCACACAGTTATTAATTTTTAAACGCAATAGCGCGAAAAAAAAAAAAAAAAAAACACGGCAGTGGTATAAAAGAAAAACTCTACAGGTATGTTTTTTTTTTAAAGCTGAAATTTTATGCTATGTTTTTAGAAAGGAGTGTCAAGTGTGAGATGCCGTAAAAGATGCAGGATGTAGGCGCAATGTCAAGATTACGTACAAATCAATGGAAAAGCAACGCAGTGGAAAAACATGAAAATTCAAAAAGACATTGTGTAAACAAATCCATGTACATATTTGAGAATAACGATGGATTATCAGTGGATAACAACCATTAGTGAACCAAAACGGTATTGCAGTCTGGTAGAGGTATGCCTTTGCAACATAGTTTTACCATATATATATATATATATATATATATATATATAATTATAATTATTTTATTATAATAATATAAATTAATTTATATTAAATTATGTATCAGTATTTGTTCTTGTATTTTTTTTTCCTTTTAAAGGTTTAAGCACAAACTTCACTTCACTTTTCAATTAAAAATGATTGTTATGCAGTGTGATATTTGCAGGTTTACCATGACTGTGGGAACCTAAACCACACAATTTAACATACGGTTCACGTTTTAATAAAGCTCATAAACAGTTCAAATCATTTCAACATCTGCTGCACAAGGATGCTGAGGGAGACCCTGCAAACCAAGTCATCACTGCGACTGTGGTAGAAGAGGACAGGAAGCTGCTATTTATAGCCCACTGTATGTGACAAATAAGCTTATAAAAACATCCGCTTGCGAATGAATGCAGAAGCCACTGACAGATGAGCTGGAGATATAAAACCTAAATGAAGGCTAACCTGTTTTCTCCCCTCTTTTAAATGCTATTATTTCCACTAATGCGCACATCATGTTAATCCAATGATTGGATCCAAATCATTCTGAAATGGATGCATTATAGTGAAATCTTAGACTTCAATTCAAACGACATGGCTATTTGGAAGTAAAATGACTCCAGGGTGAAAAAAAAAATGACACAAAAGGACTAATTAGCAGCATATGAGCCATTTCGATCCAACAGAATCTCATTTTAACTCTCAAGTTAGCCCTCTTAATTAAGTTATTCACTGTAAATTGTCGACATGTTCAATGCTTTGCTGGAACATCGGCGCATTAAATTGATATGATGTAGGATATTAAAGCCATTCCTGTGTCATCTGCTTTTAACAATAGAAATAGCACATTTTCGGATTAATCTGGCTGTGTAATTTCACACCTGAGGTTCCCAGTCGAAAGCGTTTGTGTATTTTAACACTCTAACGCCACAGTATGAACGTTCAACCTGGAAATATGATCCGATCTTGCCCCCTAACAACTTCTGTCATCTCCAATTTCAGATAAATTCTTCAGAAATTACCTTCTTTTACCCCCTCAAAGGGTATTTTGCCCACTTACGGAGTGGGTAAAATGGATGACTGAAATCTCTAGTGCTTATTCGCTAGTGCTTATTTGCCACTCCACACAACATAAGTGAAACCCACCTCCTGTCATTACATTCTTTATGCAACAAAGTAAATCCCATAAGGGCCCGCATTAGGAAACCATCTCAAGGCAGTCGATCCACAGTGTAACCGGCTCAGTATATCTATGCCATCCTCTCACAGAAAAGAGATTCTGAATTGAACGGATGGCACAAATAGCTTTATTGATCATGAGATAATGGAATCTTGTCCTCGCTGTTTTTTTTTCAACAATTTCATTTCCTCATCTCCTTCTCTGCCGCTGTTCCCCGACCTGCGAGGCAAATGGAGGGGGCTCGTATTCAACGTTCCAGTCCTCCGCTAAGTGTTTAATTACATCAGCATACAAGAAACTGGGCCATTGATGTGTTATGATTTAGATAATTTTTGGTAATTCGACATCCATGGCCTCTTGCGGAGAATCTTGCCGAAGTTCAATTAAGTGATTGGAAGTATCACCTTTGCAGACAACGACGACGGCACGATCTTAATGGGTTTCTGGAGAAATTAAAAATGTCTAAAAACAGGCCTGGTGCAAGATTAAGGGTGGATGTGTGCTGGAGGCAGACATATCCGAGTCGATGGACGTCTTTGTTTCCTTTCCAAGGTATTTTGTAACTTGTAAGCTATAATCAAACTAACATTTTGAAAAGTTGTTAGCTATTCTACAAGGTAGGCGTAGAAGTAGCTGATATACTTAAGCTTCTTATTAGTGAGCAAATGAATCAATGAATGAATCAATGAGCAATCCTATGTAGGGTGACAATATCAAACTTAGACACATTTAAGGCCTGAGTATACTTAGTTTAAAAAAAAAATGTTTTATTTTTTTATGCGTAGGCATAGTTGTATGCATAGCCTTTCAAAGGATAGTCCATTTGAGGCGGTCTACACATGTGCTCTAGAAAGCTCCATCATCACGTATAACCTAGCTACTAGTTTCTCTCTGTAGCTGGCTAAGCGTGCTCCATATTGATCACCATTTACATTGCATACCTTATATTAACACTTGCATTACCATGGCAATGACTGACATATTTATATTATGAGCTGTTGAAGAATGCTGGTAACCAACCAGTAGATTTTAGCCATTGGCTTTCATAGTAGGGAAACCAATGGCTACCAGCAACTGTTTGGTAACCAGCACACTTTAAAATATCTTCTTTTGTATTCAACTGAAGAAAGAATTAACTAACTATTACCGATGACTTTTTCTTCAATAGACTACTAATTTGCTTCTTATTAATGGTTGACGTAGTAAATTTTGGGGTTGGATTTGGGGATCCAAGAAGAATAAGGCAATAATGTGTACTTTTTAATACTGATAAACAGCCAATATGCTAGTAATATGCAAACTAATAAGCAAACTAGTTAATAGTGAGAATTGGTCGCCAAACTAAAGTGGTGTGTCTGTGGAATTTACATTTTAGATGCTGCCATTGACATTGTACATTTCTGTGTATCAAAATGTCAGAAAATCTAGGCTACAGTATGATTTACATACGAAAACCAATGAATGCTTATTAGATCACATTGATTATCAAGCTACGCAGGCTCATTGGAAATAAATGCCCCTACGTACATTTCTGCAAAACTCATGTATGAATCACTGCAGTTTCCACTTTAAAATGAACACTACATAGAATAAAACTCCAATAACTTTTACACCTTTTAACACAAAGTATGATTTACAGGACCTGAGTTTCAATTAAGGAAGCCACATTTTTGCACTGTTCCTTGCACAATATTAAGTTAAGAAAGAAGAAAGTGAGAAGAAGAAGAAGAAAGAAGAACTTCGATATAGTTTTATCATGCTGCGAGATTTGGGCAGGGACAGCAGTGCATTGGTTTGTCTTCTGTATTGACAGTGTAAACCCAATCGCAAAGTACCATAGATGGAATGTTGAGGTATCTTGCTTCCAGAGGTGGGTAGTAACGAGTTACATTTACTTCGTTACATTTACTTGAGTAATTTTTTGGGGTAACTAATACTTTTCGGAGTATATTTAAAGATGGGTACTTTATACTCTTACTTGAGTAAATTTTTTGGGGAAAATCTGTACTTTTACTTCGTTACTGTGGGCGACGCTCCTCTCGTTACTTTATCCCATTCGCGAATGATTCATTCTTTTGAGTCAATTCTGTTCAAAGGCTTGATCAAACCAATTGGCAAATGAGTGAATTGGTTCATGAATCAGTTTGAATGATTCGTTCAGTTCAGATGGAGATCCTTATTAGCTGAACACCGCGTGTGCTGTCTACTGTTTAACTAACAGGTAATAACCGAGCGCCAACCTCCCGCTCTCTCTCGTGAGGCCAATAAGGAAGTGACTAAAACTGCAATTCATCGACTGGTCGCTTGAGGCTGGCTGCAAAAGGGAGTCAGTCCCATAGACTCCACATGTTAAAATGCCCAACTTTACAGCAGAAAAAAACATGTTTACAGCCTGGTTCAAAAAATGATTTTGGTCTAAATAGCTAATTTTGCCCTTCATGACAACTGTGAGGGGGGTGAATTTTTTTCTCATTTTTAACTCATCCGTTTAAATTATATTAAGACTTAAAGTTCTGCATAATTAAGGGCGTAGCCACTTGAGTGACAGGTGGATTGCCGCTGCTGACACTGCCGTCGTGCTAGGTGGGTGTGGCTACAGCAACTAGCTCCCGCCTTTTTGCCCATGTTTGATTGTCCGGGAGCGTCGCGCGGTGACGCGCTGCCAAGATGGCGACGGCCCGCTCTACACACTTTAGGCTTCAAAAACTGTCTTCGGGGTCTACGGGTGACGTCACGGACACTACGTCCATGTTTTTATACAGTCTATGGTAATAACTTGGGCTACATTCGATTACAGTACACGATACCACTGTGACATTAGTTTGTTGTACGTGTGTGGCTTATAACAGAGGGGAGTCAAGTTGAATGCAGCTTCCAAAAGACAAAAAATAGCAGATTAAGATTTTATTAATTTTAATAAAATCAAACTGGTGTGAGTACGTTCAGCAAGTCATATCATCAGCTGCTAAATTCAGATCTGTGACTGCTTGCTGGGGCTGAGCCAGAGATAGATGTGTTTTTACAGCACTGCGCATTATAACCAATCACACATGATTCTTTTGAGCTTATTAAAGCATTGGCCAATCAGAGGTGTTCTGATGAGTCATCGCTAAAAGGCCGGTGCTTCCTTCACTCGCTCACTGACTGAATACCTCTTTCTGGCGAATTCTCTCATCAGAAACAACAAAGTGCCAATGTGTTTACGAATCTTTAATTAAGATATTGATTTCACAGTGTTAACAGTTTCAGTGATTTTAATGGGAGTTTCTGAGAGTGATTGAAATCTAGAATATCAGTGAAAATGATCTTTAATAATGTAAATGTTATTTGCTCTCTTTCTGAACAATGAAAGATTAGTAGCAATATTTATATCACATTAACTTTCAATGTTAAATTCACATTTAATATAAAGTCAGTCGTATTAAAAATATGTTATGGCATGACACCTATGTTACTTAAGTAAACAGACAGGGTTTTATAATAAATTACATAAATTGGAGTAAAGGCTGATGAAATATACATTTATACGTACACACACACATACATTACATACATTGTATCTATATATCTAAATAAAAATAGGCTCAGTATATATGACCCAAAGTAACTAGTAACTAACTACTTGAGTAGATTTTTTATCCGATACTCTTTTACTCTTACTCAAGCAACTATTCAAGACTAGTACTTTTACTTTTACTTGAGTAAATATTTCTAGAAGTACTTTTACTTTTACTTGAGTACAGTTTTTGGGTACTCTACCCACCTCTGCTTGCTTCACCTATATACAATATTTCTGGAAATATTACAAACTCTGTAAACAGGATGTTATCAGAGGCCAGAGATAGGACACAATAAAGACACAAAGAGGAGAGAACAGACATGTCAGCAGAGAAAATAATGTACAGGCAGAGCAAGCTCACTGTTTGCAATGCTTGAAATATTGGAAGAATATAGTAAAAAACATTAGAGGTTAGAGGAGGGAGGTTAATAAGAATGTATCTCTGGGAACTGACTGTTTTCAGAAAAGTTTTAATGGCATATTTTTTATTTTTCCTCCGTATAATACAAATAAAGCAGTGTTTAAATCTTTGTTTCCAGTGGTAACCAAGGAAACTCTATATGATGCAGCTGTTCCATAAACGCCACCTGCTGGCAGAGAGAGAATTTGCATGTTTAGCATAATTTCAGTCCAAGTCTAGCCCTGCCTTCACTGACATAATAAAAACGTGGCGACAGTCACGTATTGAACGCCATTATAGCACCACTTACTGGACAATTTACTTCGAAGCTAATGTGAAACTTTCAATAAGATACATAATATCGACATTGTAGAAACCTCACCACTGCACATATTTCCAATTAACCTGGATTGCTGTGAACTGTTATTTAGCCTCAATATCATAAAGCTTTTGCCAGAGAGTATCACATTTGCTATGCTAGTCTCAATACCCTCATTACTTTGTTTCGGACGTTTCTTTTGGTTAATTTGATTACAAAAGGACATGAAAAGAAATGCTCCAAATCCTTCATATTTCACACTCTCACAGCTGCTCGCTGACCTTCCTGGACTGAACCTGGGCATTGTCGTTCACCAGCACTACATTTATCTGAAGGAGGAGGAAAGTCTTCCTTTTCTCTTACTAAAGGATTCGCATGTCTAATCCTAAACAAATCCATTTGTATCTGGAGTTCTTTGAGCCAGCCAGCATGGATTTCACTTTCTTCTTCCTGAGTTTCTTTTGAAGCCATTGCGGTGGCTTTGTTTTAGTGCATTTGAATGGGAGACTCCCACTGGGTTGAGACAAACTGCTTCTACTTATGCAGATGCTCATTAGCACAGTCCTTAGTCTTCACTCATACACAAAGCCAGAGGGGATTTATGAGTCTATGGGACTCCAGATGCTGATCCAGAATGCTCAATGACACCAGAGAAAGTTGTGCATCAGTAACATTGAGAGATTAGGCTTTACAAACTGTGTTTAAATCAATGGCAGGCCCTGGTTCGTTCATTTCTGATGAAACTTCAGCAATACATCTGCAATAAGCACAAACCAGTAAAAGGCCTATAATACAGAAAACCATAAGATTCTGTGAGAAACACTACACTGAAACATTTTCAGATATTCATGTCAGACAAAGCAGTGGTTTAGAAGCAGTGCACATATCGCCATGTTGAGAAATACGATAATCATTAGTTTGAATCTGGCTGATATTTTGAAAATATTTTAATCATGTTATTTTTCCATAACTAATTATTAAATTAAACCGTTAAATTGATACACACAAATAATCTATCTATCTATCTATCTATCTATCTATCTATCTATCTATCTATCATGTTTATTATATACAAATAAAACAAAGCAAAGCTTGTTTTTTTGTGATTTGATATTATATTATTGCAGTACATAATAATAATAATAATACATATTTAAAAATCTTTATTAGATATAAATATAAATACATAATAATTAGATATAATACATATTATTATGTGATTTGACAGTATTTTCAGGAGGTTTCACAAAGATGTGTGGATGAAAATGCCTTGTTGATGTCAGAGGTCAGAGGAGAATGGGCAGACTGGTTAGAGATGATAGAAAGGCAACAGTAACGCAAATAACTACTCGTTACAACCAAGGTATGCAGAATACCATCTCTGAACACACAACACGTCGAACCCTGAAACAGACGGGCTACAGCAGCAGAAGACCACACCAGGTGCCTCTCGTCAGCTAAGAACTGGAAACAGAGGCTACAATTCACACAGGCTCACCAAAACTGGACAATAGAAGACTGGAAAAAACAAGGTCTGGCCTGATGAGTCTGGATTTCTGCTGCGACATTCAGATGTTAGGGTCAGAATTTGGCGTAAAGAACATGAAAGCATGGATCTATCCTGCCTTGTCTCAACGGTTCAGGCTGGTGGTGGTGTAATGGTGTGGGGGATGTTTTCTTGGCACAGTTTGGGCCCCTTAGTTCCAACTGAGCATCATTTATACACCACTGCCTACCTGAGTATTGTTGCTGACCATGTCAATCCTTTAAGGACTACAGTGTACCCATCTTCTGATAGCTACATCCAGCAGGATAATGCACCATGTCACAAAGCTCAAATCATCTCAGACTGGTTTCTTGAACATGACAATGAGTTCACTTTACTCAAATGGCCTCCACAGTCACCAGATCTCTATCCAATACAGCAGCTCTGGGATGTGGTGAAACGGGAGATTTGCATCATGGATGGCAGCCGACAAATCTGCAACAACTGTGTGATGCTATCATGACAATATGGACCAAAATCTCTGAGGAATGTTTCCAACACCTTGTTGAATCTATGCCATGAAGAATTAAGGCAGTTCTGAAGGCAAAAGGGGGTCCAAACTGGTACAAGCAAGGTGTAGCTAATAAGTTTGTATTATATCACTACATTTTAATCACACAGTGGAGCCCTAAAGCACATCTACACAGCAAAAAGTCCAGTGTTAAATTAACTCTCACAGAGTTGATTTCAACACTTTTTCAGAGTTTATATAGCTCCACACTCTCCGGAGTTAAAATAACACTTTCAAAATAGTTAAATATTTAACACAATGCCAGAGTTCCTAATTTGACTCCAAAAAAAAAGTGTTAAAATAACACTAAAAGGGATACAGAAAAACAACACTGTTCAGAGTTGCATGTTTTAGTTGGTTAAATCTGTACAGTCTCAAAAGATCTACAAAATAATGTTAAATAAACAACAGCACACAAAATATTTGCCAATGACTTGTTTATTTGTTATTCTCACCTCTTAAATGTGAAAACAGCTGTTGACTGTCTGGGTGGTCTTTTTGACAAATAAAACATTAGCATTCTGTCAACATCATACTGCCCGACTAAGTTAAGGTTACTTTCTGGTTGAGCAGTCTGGCTCTCAAATCTCTAACCCTGGGAGACTACTGCATTTTACCTTCATCAATGTTATACACTGTTGTCTGCAGGAATGTGTAAAAGTTCACAAGTGCACCATCATAGGACAAATTGAACACAAAATGTGCCTTGAAAAGTTCATCAAATGCTCCAAGGGAGCAGTTTGCCTGGCATTGTCACAGGGTCTGGGTTGTGTCCCTGGGTTTCCACTAGATGTCCCCCTTTCTCACGGTGTCTGTCACCTTATCACTTCCTGTTCCCTTATTTGGTCACCTTCCTCCTTGTTAGTAATTGATTGTTCCCCACCTGTCTCCTGTTCCCTCTTTATCCTTCTGTGTATTTATACCCGGTCTGTCTGAGTCTGTGTTACGGAGTCCTTGTTTAATGTTCATGTTAAACCCGTTGTCTTGACCTTGCTGTGTGTTCTTATCTGTTTTGGTTTATGTTTGGATTCTCTGGTTTTGACCCTGCCTGGACTGTTTATTCTTTGGATTGCCCCTTTAATAAAGTCACATACCTGCACTTGGATCTCTCCGTGTTTCTTGAACCACCAGACGTGACAGAAGGACTCCGTCCCACTGAGATCCAGCGGTATGTCTTTTTCCCGTTCCCCAGCCAAGATGGCGGAGCGGAGAGCTCAGTATCTCCGGCTGATCGCCCTCCGTCAAGAGGGCAATGAGGTGGGTGCCCTGGCACAGGTGTTCTGGTCCCTGGCCGAGGGTATGGGATACAACGATGCCGCCCTAAAGGACTATTTTAATGGCGGGCTGGATGATCCAGTGTCTCAGGAGGAGATGGCGCAGTTGGAGACACTGGAATTCTGGGAATTTGTGCGCTACCTGCAACATCGGCTTCGGTGGGATGCCCCAGCCACTTCTGTCTCTTCCGGCGGGGTGGTCGTCAGCCCAGCACCACTGCCCAGGATGGCAACCAGCCAAGCGCTACAACCCAAGATGGCCGCCAGTCCAGCACCACTGCCCAAACTGGCCGCCAGCCCAGAGCCACAGCACAAGATGGCCGACTCAACGCCTGAGTCTCCAGACAAGGTGTCACCGACTCGCCAACATAGAGGGCGGAGGAGGAGGAGACAGGCGTCTACCGTTCCTCAAGGCCCAGAGGACGTTCCCGAGGCGGTGCCCGATGCTGTTCCGGAGACCGAGGCGGTGCCCGATGCTGTTCCGGAGGCCGAGGCGGTGCCCGAAGCCGAGGCGGTGCCCGATGCTGTTCCGGAGGCCGAGGCGGTGCCCGATGCCGAGGCGGTGCCCGATGCTGTTCCGGAGGCCGAAGCGGTGCCCGATGCCGAGGCGGTGCCCGATGCTGTTCCGGAGGCCGAAGCGGTGCCCGATGCCGAGGCGGTGCCCGATGCTGTTCCGGAGGCCGAGGCGGTGCCCGATGCCGAGGCGGTGCCCGATGCTGTTCCGGAGGCCGAGGCGGTGCCCGATGCCGAGGCGGTGCCCGATGCTGTTCCGGAGGCCGAGGCGGTGCCCGATGCTGAGGCGGTGCCCGATGCTGAGGCGGTGCCCGATGCTGAGGCGGTGCCCGATGCTGAGGCGGTGCCCGATGCTGAGGCGGTGCCCGATGCCGATGCTGTTCCGGAGACCGAGGCGGTGCCCGATGCTGTTCCGGAGACCGAGGCGGTGCCCGATGCTGTTCCGGAGACCGAGGCGGTGCCCGATGCTGTTCCGGAGGCCGAGGCGGTGCCCGATGCTGTTCCGGAGGCCGAGGCGGTGCCCGATGCTGTTCCGGAGGCCGAGGCGGTGCCCGATGCCGAGGCGGTGCCCGATGCCGATGCTGTTCCGGAGGCCGAGGCGGTGCTCGATGCCGAGGCGGTGCCCGATGCGGTTCCGGAGGCCGAGGCGGTGCCCGATGCGGTTCCGGAGGCCGAGGCGGTGCCCGATGCGGTTCCGGAGGCCGAGGCGGTGCCCGATGCGGTTCCGGAGGCCGAGGCGGTGCCCGATGCGGTTCCGGAGGCCGAGGCGGTGCCCGATGCGGTTCCGGAGGCCGAGGCGGTGCCCGATTCGGTTCCGGAGGCCGAGGCGGTGCCCGATGCCGAGGCGGTGCCCGATGCTGTTCCGGAGGCCGAGGCGGTGCCCGATGCTGTTCCGGAGGCCGAGGCGGTGCCCGATGCCGTTCCCGAGGTCGAGGCGGTGCCCGATGCCGTTCCCGATTCGGTGCCCAAGACCGGTCTAGAGTCAGGGCTAGTTCCTGTTGACCTTCCAGGGTCGAGTCAGGTCCCAGTGGACTCTCCAGGGTCGAGTCAGGTCGAGGCGGTGCCCGATGCCGAGGCGGTGCCCGATGCTGTTCCGGAGGCCGAGGCGGTGCCCGATGCTGTTCCGGAGGCCGAGGCGGTGCCCGATGCGGTTCCGGAGGCCGAGGCGGTGCCCGATGCGGTTCCGGAGGCCGAGGCGGTGCCCGATGCGGATCCGGAGGCCGAGGCGGTGCCCGATGCGGATCCGGAGGCCGAGGCGGTGCCCGATGCGGATCCGGAGGCCGAGGCGGTGCCCGATGCGGATCCGGAGGCCGAGGCGGTGCCCGATGCCGAGGCGGTGCCCGATGCTGTTCCGGAGGCCGAGGCGGTGCCCGATGCTGTTCCGGAGACCGAGGCGGTGCCCGATGCCGAGGCGGTGCCCGATGCCGTTCCCGAGGCCGAGGCGGTGCCCGATGCCGTTCCCGATTCGGTGCCCAAGACCGGTCTAGAGTCAGGGCTAGTTCCTGTTGACCTTCCAGGGTCGAGTCAGGTCCCAGTGGACTTTCCAGGGTCGAGTCAGGTCCCAGTGGACTCTCCAGGGTCGAGTCAGGTCCCAGTGGACTCTCCAGGGTCGAGTCAGGTCCCAGTGGACTCTCCAGAGTCGAGTCAGGTCCCAGTGGACTCTCCAGAGTCAGGGCCAGTCACTGATGACCTTCCAGAGTCAGGGCGGGTCACCGTTGAACGTTCAGAGTCAAATCAAGTCACTGGGTGGGCTGCTGCTCGGCCCTGTTGGACTCCGGCATCGACCACAGGGGGGTGGTGGTCATCCGCTCCGCCCTGGGGGACCCTGGCGTCGACTACACGGTTGTGGTGGTCCTCCGCTCCGCCCTGGGGGACTCTGGCGTCGACCACGAGGACGTGGTGGTCCTCTGCTCCGCCCTGGGGGGCTTCCGCTCTGACCACACGGTTGTGGTGGTCTTCTGCTCCGCCCTGGGGGGCTTCCGCTCTGACCACACCCGTGTGGTGGTCTTCTGCTCCGCCCTGGGGGGCTTCCGCTCTGACCACACGGTTGTGGTGGTCTTCTGCTCCGCCCTGGGGGGCTTCCGCTCTGACCACACGGACGTGGTGGTCTTCTGCTCCGCCCTGGGGGGCTTCCGCTCTGACCACATGGACGTGGTGGTCTTCCGCTCCGCCCTGGGGGGCGCCTGCCCTGACTACACGGTTGTGGTGGTCTTCCGCTCCGCCCTGGAGGGCTCTGGCCTTGACCACAAGGGTGTGGTGGTCTTCTGCTCCGCCCTGGGGGGCTTCATGTTGTTTTTGTTTTTTTTCCTTTGGTTTTTGTGTTAATGTCTGTCCCTGTTCCTCTCTGTGAGCCTGGCCCTCCGTCCCTCCCCCTGAACCTCCTCCGGTCCTCCTCCCTCCTGGTCTCTCTGTTTTGTGTCTACACTTCTGTTATCTGTTCGCCATGATTTTTTTTTCTGGCCCTCCGTCCCTCCCCCTGAGCCTCCACCTGTCCGCCTCCCTCCTGGTCTCTGTTTTGTGTCTGTCGTGGAGCGTCTGGGAGCCGCTCCATAGAGGGGGGGTACTGTCACAGGGTCTGGGTTGTGTCCCTGGGTTTCCACTAGATGTCCCCCTTTCTCACGGTGTCTGTCACCTTATCACTTCCTGTTCCCTTATTTGGTCACCTTCCTCCTTGTTAGTAATTGATTGTTCCCCACCTGTCTCCTGTTCCCTCATTATCCTTCTGTGTATTTATACCCGGTCTGTCTGAGTCTGTGTTACGGAGTCCTTGTTTAATGTTCATGTTAAACCCGTTGTCTTGACCTTGCTGTGTGTTCTTATCTGTTTTGGTTTATGTTTGGATTCTCTGGTTTTGACCCTGCCTGGACTGTTTATTCTTTGGATTGCCCCTTTAATAAAGTCACATACCTGCACTTGGATCTCTCCGTGTTTCTTGAACCACCAGACGTGACAGGCATGGGATGAGATGCTTATCCAAGATGATGTAGAAGCACTCAGTCTTGCTTTTCTGGCGTCCAACAGCAAGGAGGTACGGATGCTGATGCTGGATGTTGTTGAGGGGCTCCTCCAAACTGCAGCATGACTAAACTTAAAATGAACATTGAATATTAGACACAAACATAATGTCCAGTAAGAGAAACAACAGTATAAAAGTGACTGTTCAAACAACTCAACGGCTGGTGCAATATGATAACGCATATGAATGATTTTAAATCTCCATGTTAGAGCAACCCAAAACACAATATTAAAATGTCAATACCTTATGAAAGATTACAAGTCTTTCAGCAGCATCACATGGACTGATTTTTGGAGACTTCAGTCCTCCTGGTGATGGTGGAAGGAGATGTATCAGTTAAAGAAGGGATGCCATTTCCCGGTCGTAAACTAGAGATGAAATTCACATGAAAACAAAAAACAACACATGAATTAATTATTCTAAACCTTCTAATTAAATATTTTAAGTTGAAGAATAGAAAGCATTTTAAACATTCACCTGGTTAATGTAGTCTTTTTAAAGATTTTATGTAGTGCAAGTTATTTATTTGCTATTAATACGGGAAACAACTGAAGTTCCTGAATTTTAATATTTTTTTGTCATCAAAGCAAAATATATTGTAACTGTAACTGCAAATATAGCAGATGTGTAAAAACAAGCAAATCAAATACAACTTACTTGTCTCATGAAGGTCACTTCCTTCAGGACATTCTGCTGAGAGCAAAAACTGACTCATCTCTGCTGTTGAAGTAAGTTGCTTGGTGTCTTTAATGACATTTGGCCTGAAGAATGTGTCCCTCTTCTGAAGCAGCCTGGAGGATGTCTCCGTGTCAAACAGGAGAGTGAAGTCTTGACCAACCTTTAAGAAGATATTAAACTTTAAACAATATTCTCAACTTGCATTCTTGTGAAAACATGTTATTCCAAACTTACCAGGCCTTTT
Source organism: Carassius carassius (assembly GCF_963082965.1). Classification (NCBI taxonomy): domain Eukaryota; kingdom Metazoa; phylum Chordata; class Actinopteri; order Cypriniformes; family Cyprinidae; genus Carassius; species Carassius carassius. Next base: position 17,412,189 of record NC_081802.1, read on the forward strand.
GTATCTAGGAATCTTGGGAAGGTGGAGAGGATATCAACACTAGAGCCTGGATCTTTAATAAGCTCTTGGCGATGCTGAAAGGTCTGGAATATTAGGGACTTCTCTGTGGTATGGCTGAGCAAAGAAATGGCCTCTTTGCAAGCACTCCCATCAAGTTGCCCTTCAAAATTAGTAGCCCTTTGGCATTTTGGGCCTCCTGGAGAAACATCATGAGGGCTGTCTAGTGGCAAAGATCCTCGTCTAATCTTCCTGTGGACTGTTTTCATATGCCAAGCATTGTATCCTATGTTGCTTGCAGCATCATAAAAGTGTTCCTTAAAAGAATCACATTTCTATGTCAGATATCATAACATTGCAATTATAACATGAAAGGGTCATGCAGACGATGACTTACGTAGCCTTTCTTGGAATATGGATCTCTGAGGGAACAGTATCACTATGCCAAGAGCATACTGTTCTCTGATAGCTTTAGAAGGGAGTTGCCTAAGAGAAGATATCAAATTGGTCTTAATTTATACAATGGTCTTGCAGCTTTTTTTTTTATAAAATAAATTAAAATACCCATGTGTATCAATCACGTGAGCCACCAGTGTGTTGATCATTTGTGGAGGTGTTAGCGCAGTGGATAAGACGCATGCCTGTGGTGTGGGAGACCCGGGTTCGAATCCACTGTGAAACGCCAGTGTGTCCCTGAGCAAGACACTTAACCCCTAGTTGCTCCAGAGGCGTGCGACCTCTGACATATATAGCAATTGTAAGTCGCTTTGGATAAAAGCGTCAGCTAAATGAATAAATGTAAATTTGTCTTCTTGTGGCATCTGTTAGAGTTTCTATTTCTTGATACTCCTTCACCACCTTAATTTTAGAACATCCTCGACCAACTAAAAATTAAAAATGACCTTGGTGTTTCATTAATTACCACAGACTCAGAGGGGTTAAACAATTATATATTTTGGATAATTTTCATTTCTGGGTGAACAGAACCTTTAGGACACTGACATAAAAAGCTTTGTTCTAACCTGTTTTGCAGACAGTGCAGATGTGTCCTCTTTTCTTTGTCTCTTGTTAGGGACCTCATGTAAGATTACAGTCGATGCACTTGAACTGTTGCTTTTGTCAGACTTCTCAGAAGACAAAGAGTCTGAAAATTCTAAATAATTAAAGTATTAAAATATTACAAATATTGTGATGACCAGTACAAGAATCAGAAATAGCCAATTTATCATATTTATCCTGAGTTGCTTGATAACACAACTTAAATGTTCAATAAAGCTCACCATCATTTGAGAAAACAGTCAGCACCACAGCCTTGTCCAATGAGGTCACTGAATATTTCTGCATCGACTTCTGTCCCTGTTGCATTAGGTGGCAAGAAAAATTTCTCAATAAGTGAAAAAAATTAGAAAAAAATTATTTAAGTTGATGCCCTTTCTTGCTTCACAACAAATGTCTGATTTGAAAACGTATCTTTATGATGCAAGCAAAATGTAAATATGAATTATTTTTTCCAATGTATCCCCTTCTACAGAACATTATATGATAAAGGCAAATACAGAAATGAGGCAACAACACGATACACAGAATTTATTAGATTTTAATCAAATTCTTAGTTATTTTAAAGGAGTAAGAAAAAAAACAACCTTTGACGTGAAATTGCATAAAGTTAAACCTCTCTTCAATGCAGTCCAGCTTCACTGTTCATACAGTAACTTAGCTAGCTAACGAAGCTAATCACGTCGACGATGGCAATAAACGAGGCTTTGTAAAAGATAGTTCGTTTTATTAATTCGGTAAATCATTTTAATTAATTCGAGGCCAAGCTGTTATAATTTGATTCCTTGTTTTAGTTAAATCGAAAAGCGCGAGCGTAGTAAACCGCTGCCACGATGTACGTTAACTTAAAATGTGGAAGCGAACGCACACACACAGCCTAATATACGTTTATGCACAGTGCTCCATAGCACGTTATGTTGTACATTCTCTACTGAATAAGCACCAATCATAAATGTAAAAGTATGATTCAACTTAACTTACCTTTAAAAGCCACACGAGGATAATGGCGACGTCTTCATGGATTTCACCAGGGACGATTGGAAATGCATGGGCGGAGTCTAATTACGTCTCTATGGAGTTTGTTTAACACTGATGATCAACTCTGTGAAATAACTCCAACACCAAACACCATTTTACTCTGAATGTGTTAAAATTACTCTTTGGGTGTTGAAATCAACTCGGAAATGTTTAACACAGAAATTTCAACTCTCCAATTTTTGCTGTGTAGGTGCAGATAATATATTTTATGACACAAACAGGTGTTTGTTGGTTTCCACAGCTCTTGAGTTTAACACAGCCTGCCTGTCCTTGTGTACGTGAGGCAGAGCATCCGCTGCTCCCTAACGGCTAAAGAAATGCTCCTGAAGTAAGAAGAGAATGCATGAGCGCACCAACATTTCTCCGCAGGGATCCCGCCTAAATGTATGTTATGAAGCTACTCATTCTGCAGTCTGTGCCGGGACCATATGCAGAGATAGACACGTCAAAATCCATCTGCTGTGATGGATATCAACCTCATATGAAGGCAGGCATCGATCCAGTCATTTACTATTATATCTCTCAACCAGAACTGACACCAATGGCTCAGTCAGCCTTCTTGATGTTTAATTGTAACCGAGTAGATTCGAAATAACATCTAAAATATTGAAGAGCCACTTTTCCAAACTCTCGGCCTGCCAAATTGGCCTGTAATGATAAAAATTAGTGCAATTATGCACTCATGTTGAGAGCTGCATTTTTTCTTAAGCAATTCCATATAAGTTGACAATAAAGAATGATAGAATGAATGATAGAAACAAAAAGAAAAGGTCACTGTGTTTGGAAGTGCTTGTGTTCAATTAATATGTTTCTTTACTTGCAAAAATGCAGTATGGTAACCATGATCTCTGCCAAAATAAAATAGTTATTTCTAGTGCTGTAAGTTTAATTTATTGCAATTAATTATAAAAATGTAACAAAATAAAAATTGCTATTTATTTAAATAATGTACTATATTTTAGAGCAGGTTTCGAATGTAATTTTTTTTTAATTGCATTATATATATATATATATATATATATATATATATATATATATATATATATATATATATATATACACTGGTGCTGGTCATATAATTAGAATATCATTCAAAATATTCATATTTCAAATGTTTATTTATTTTAATTTTGATGATTATAACTGACAATTCCAAATTCAGTATCTCAGAAAATTAGAATATTGTGAAAAGGTTCAATATTCAAGACACCTGGTGCCACACTCTAATCAGCTAATTAACTCAAAACACCTGCTTGGCCTTTAAATGGTCTCTCAGTCTCGTTCTGTAGGCTACACAATCATGGGGAAGACTGCTGACTTGACAGTTGTCCAAAAGATGACCATTGACACCTTGCACAAGGAGCACAAGACACAAAAGATCATTGCAAAAGAGGCTGGATGTTCACAGAGCTCTGTCTCCAAGCACATTAATAGAGAGGCGAAGGGAAGGAAAAGATGTGGTAGAAAAAAAGTGTAAAAGCAATAGGGATTGGAGAGGATTGTGAAACAAAACCCATTCAAAAATGTGGGGGAGATTCACAAAAAGTGGACTGCAGCTGGAGTCAGTGCTTCAAGAACCACTACGCACAGACGTATGCAAGACATGGGTTTCAGCTTTCGCCTTTTCTTGTGTCAAGCCACTCTTGAACAACAGACAGCGTCAGAAGTGTCTAAAGACTTGACTGCTGCTGAGTGGTCCGAAGTTATGTTCTCTCAATTTTGCATTTCCTTCGGAAATCAGGGTCCCAGAGTCTGGAGGAAGAAAGGAGAGGCACGCATTCCACGTTGCTTGAGGTCCAGTGTAAAGTTTCCACAGTCAGTGATGATTTGGGGTGTCATGTCATTTGCTGGTGTTGGCCCACTGTGTTTTCTGAGGTCCAAGGTCAACGCAGCTGTATACCAGGAAGTTTTAGAGCACTTCATGCTTCCTGCTGCTGACCAACTTTATGGAGATGCAGATTTCATTTTCCAACAGGACTTGGCACCTGCACACAGTTCCAAAGCTACCAGTACCTGGTTTAAGGACCATGGTATCCCTGTTCTTAATTGGCCAGCAAACTCCCCTGACCTTAACCCCATAGAAAATCTATGGGGTATTGTGAAGAGGAAGATGAGATATGCCAGACCCAAGAATGCAGAAGAGCTGAAAGCCACTATCAGAGCAACCTGGGCTCTCATAACACCTGAGCAGTGCCACAGACTGATCGACTCCATGCCACGCCACATTGCTGCAGTAATTCAGGCAAATGAAGCCCCAACTAAGTATTGAGTGCTGTACATGCTCAAACTTTTCATGTTCATACTTTTCATGTTCATGATATCTTAAAATCCTTTCTTTGTATTGGTCTTAAGTAATATTTTAAATCACAATTTTATCAGAATTATATCATAAAGACCCGTCAAGGTCAAGTTCAATAAGCCTTTTTTAAAATATTACTTATTTTAACCTTTTTAATAACATAAGGATAGTTCAGATTGTCAGAAATTATAATACATACACTACTGAAGGTTTTCTTTTTCAAGAGTTTCACTAGGATGAGTTTCCCTTTTCTTTGTCCTGGCCTGTCTTATTTGTCCCATGCCACAAAGCATGATGGGATTGCTTGACCTCAAAGAAGGTCGTCTCCCAAAAGTCCTGGAAAGGACTTAATCACAGCCTAGACTCCATCTACAGTAAACCCGTGTTTAAATTCGCTCTTGGGACGACTTTTCCTTCCCTTCCCCTCGTGGCTGAATCTAATTTGTTGTGTCGGTGTGATGCAGTACCTGTTGGCTCTTTTCTCTCGACCCATTTGCCATCCTCCCTCCCCCACGGCAGACACTCCAGCAGCCAAGACAACTGGGATCTTTCTCAATCAGCATGTATATGGCCGTGCAGAGGGGAGATAAGGATGGGATTCATGTGCCTTTTTTTTTTTTTTTTTATCAAATTTTTATTTATTTTTTCCTTTAGGGAAAAACATACAGACATGCTTCACAGAAATAGAATATAAATGTATAAATACATCCATTTACATACATGCCTATACATAAGCATATATAATGAAGCATAATTAACATAAAAAAAAAAAAGAAAAAAAAAATAATAATGATAATAATAATAAAAAGAAACAAAATAAAATAAAAATAAATAAAATCCCATGTGGAACCCACCCGCCCCTTGGATCCCGATCCCCATATCTCACTCGCAGATTAAATCTAAAGCCCACGGAGAGTGGTCAGCAAAGAGTGCCAAGCCTCTATTGCTGACTCTTTGGCACCGTGGACTCTAGCTATTGACAACTCCAAGTAAACAATATCCAAATACATTAAAAGCCAAGCTCGAAAGCAGAGTGAGTGTGGAGGTTTCCAGCGTGTGGCAAGTAGTTTTTTAGCAGCTGTAAGTCCAGCCAACAATGCTCTTTTCTTGTCCAGTGTCAATCCCAACTTTGACAAATCATTCAAAATAAGTGTAGCAGGCGTACAAGGCAGTCTAATCTTAAACAACTTAGAGAGGTTAAAGGCAATCATCTTCCAAAATTCAGCCACTGGGGAACATTCCCAGAACATGTGAAAGTAACTGCCAGTCACTTTAGCAGAACAGAAAGTACAAGTAGGATCGTCAATAACCTTCATTAAATGAAGCTTCCTAGGGGTGAAATAAACCCTATGTACAAAATTATAATGAATTTGCTGGTGATCAGGGTTTCTGGATGATAAACCTATATTGATCCACACTTTATCCCAATCAAATGCGGGTGACAAATCTGGAACATCTCTCCTCCACACTGTGTCCAACGCCAGAGGTCTATAAGCATATCGCAGCAAGAGCCAATAGAGTCTTGATACAAAACCCCTAGTGCTCCCGACAGAGTAAAACAATTTTCGAATTGGATGTGATGTGAGCGGAGCTTGTAAGGGGGCACCGTTGCTTTTTAGAGTCGATCTCAACTGCAAATAAAAGAAAAAGGAGGTACGTGGTATACCATGCTTGATGCAAATATTTTGAAAAGTAAGTAACCCCGTCTCCCCATAAATATCCCCAAGTGTACAAATGTTTTTTTTTTCCCAATCAGGAAATCGAATATGACAACCGCCAATCAGCAATCTCTCATTGTTAAATATTGGAAAGTGTGGGTCCCAGATAGAAAAACAACCAGCCAATTTCTCCACCCTCCTCCATACCAAAAGTAAATATGAAATCATGGGACCAAATTTCAAACGGCATTGATGGGGTGAGATTTTTGCATACAAAATATTAGTAAAAGAATATGGAGCTATCATCCGTTCCTCTAAAGTTCGCCAAGAGACTTGAGCATCAGGGTGAAACCAGGATAGAAGAGGTCTAAGTGTGAAGGCCCACTCATAGAACTTAAAATTTGGGAGAGACAGGCCACCAGCCTGCCTTTCTCGCTGCATGGTGGTGAGCTTAATACGAGGTCGTTTGCCATGCCACAGAAATTTACTTATTGCTGAGTGCAATTTGCCCCAATATTTAGGGGGTGGGGGAAGGGGGAGCATTGAGCTGACAAAATTGATTCTGGGCAGAACATTCATTTTAATTATGGCTACCCTGCCACGGAGCGAATTTGGAAGGTTAGACCACCTGTCCAGATCCGCCACCACTTTGTTAAGTGTTTTAGAAAAATTGTTTTTAATAATTGTCTGTATGGAGGAATAGATGTCTATCCCCAGATAAGTGAAGTTATTAGTAACTGGAATAGATGCAGGGATGGGAGTATTGCACATTGCCTGATTTAAGGGTAGTAAAGCTGATTTCTGCCAGTTAATTTTGAAGCCAGAGAGCTTGCCATAAAGATCGAAGGTAGACAAAATATGTGGGATACATTGCACTGGGTTATTTATATACAATAAAATATCATCAGCATAAAGTGAAACATGGTGGTGTGTACCTCTAATGGAAATTGGAGAGATTGTGGGAGAACCACGGATAGCTTGTGCCAGTGGCTCAAGAGAAAGGGCGAATAACAGAGGGCTAAGAGGACATCCTTGTCTTGATCCTCTCAAGACAGCAAATGGGGAGGAGCTAATTTTGCCCGTAAGTACTACAGCTGTTGGGTTTTTATACAGGACCTTAATCATATTAATAAACGGCAAACCAACCCCCATAACCTTTAGCACTGCCCACAGAAATGGCCACTCCAGGCGGTCAAAGGCCTTCATTGCATCTAGTGAAAGGACAGCAGCAGGGGAATTTAAATCTTGAGCATCATGTATAATGTGTAATAGTCTTCTAACATTATCTGTAGCAAGTCTAGACTTTATAAACCCAGTTTGATCACTATGTACCAGTTCTGTCATATGGCCTTGAAGCCGACGGGCCAGTAATTTTGCGTAAATCTTTAAATCTGCATTTAAAAGCGAAAGAGGCCTGTAGCTGGCGCAATCAGCTGGATCCTTTCCTTTTTTAAGAAGCAGTGAAATTAATGCAGAATTAACATCCCTAGAAAATGATCCCTCTCTAACAGAATATAAAATCATCTCCAGTAAAAGCGGGCCAATCTGGGGCCAAAAAGTAAGATAAAATTCGGGTGGTATTCCGTCTGGACCTGGTGATCTACCTTTACGCATGTCCCTAGCAGCTGTCTCGCACTCCTGTAATGTGATTGGTTGATCTAATTTTATGGCGTCATCATTACTGAGATGAGATAGTTTAACATCTTTCAGGAAATTATTGCAGACATCTTTATCAAAATTATTTTCCGAATTATATAACTCCTGATAGAAGGAGGCAAAAACAGCATTTACTTTCTTTGGGTCACATTGTATAGTGTTATTTTTGTCTTTAATGCAAAAGATATCAGCAAAGTGCTCATCCGTCCGAAGTTTCATTGCCAGTAAGCGACTGGGTTTTGAGGAGTTAAAATAATAAGTTTGTCTGGTTTTGTGCATGAGGAATTCTGAACGACGCCTCAGAAGAGAGTTAATCTCTTTTTTGATCAATTCCTTTTGTAGGGCTGTGTAATCATTAAAATTATGTTGCAGGGAAGCATCAAGGGACGTATATTTTAATTCTAAAGCTTCCAATTTAGCTGCATGAGCTTTGTTTTGTGTTGAGGCATATAAAGTGGTATTACTCCTTATAAAGCCTTTTATGGCCTCCCAAAGAATCCTTGGATCGAGAACAGAGCCAACATTAAAGTCCAAAAATTCACTAAAATTTGTTTCAAACTGAGCTTTGAAAGACTCATCTCGCAGTAAAGAAGTATTAAGACGCCATCTGGGGGCTTTAGTGGAAAATGGGCGAACCTTGACTGAACAACATATGGGTTTGTGATCAGACCAGGTCACCGGAATGTAATGCGCATTTTGAATATTTTGAAATAAATCTTTTGAGGCAAAGATAAAATCTAGTCTCGAAAAGGATTTATGTCTCCCTGAGTAAAAAGAATAGTCTTTTAAAGAAGGGTTTAACAAACGCCAGATATCGACCATGCCCGTTTCGGATGCCCAGTGGCGCAACGCCTCAGATGCAAGATGTTGGTCTTTAGTCTCGCTGCCGCCTGTTCTGTCCATGCTGCTGTCCCACACCGCATTGAAATCAGCCCCAAGAACTAAGTGAAATCCTGTAAGATCAAGCAAGGATTTAGTTAATAGATGGAAAAAGGTACGATCAAATACATTAGGGGCATAAGCAGAAATAAGTGCAATGTTTTTCCCATCCATACAGATCCTTGCTATAGCTATCCGCCCTGCATCATCTGCCCAAGAGTCAATCATATCAAATTTTAGTTTACGTTTACACAATACCATTACCCCTTTAGATTTTGTTGCTGCAGATGAAGTTGCAATAGAATGATAAAACTTATTGGCTAATCGACCCACATCTTTGCCCAATAAATGTGATTCCTGAATCATAGCAAAGTCTATATTTTTCTTACGAAAAAATTCTAGTACAGTGGTTCTTTTGTGCGGAACGTTCAGACCCCTGGCGTTGACTGAAATAAGGTTAAGAGCTGTCATATGCTAGAAGGCTTTGTGAAAAACAAAGAAAGAGGAAAAAAAAAAAGAAAGAGTTGTCCCAACAACAGCACGAGAGAGAACCGGATCCATAAAAGAGAAACACCCAAAAAAAAGAAAAAAAAAAAAAAAAAAAAAAAAAAAAAAAAAAAAAAAAAAAAAAAAAAAAAAAAACCGAAGAGGAAGGTGAGGAAGCTGAAACTGTCGAACCTTCCTGAAAATCCACAACTGGATAACTAACTCAGAGAACTTTCTGACCACTCAAGTGCGGCAGCAGCGCCACCCATCAGCAAACAACTGAACAGCAGTAGTGTGAACACATTAAAGACATCCGCCATCTAACAGCGGTGCTATATCGTTAACAGACACGAAATCTACAGACCCCCTACCCAACATAACCTGCACACATGACTTATAACTCGGGCAGACAAAGAAGGAGAGAGAGGGGAAAAAAAAAAAAAAAAAAAAAAAAAAAAAAAAAAAAAAAAAAAAAAAAAAAAAAAAAAAAAAAAAAAAAAAAAATACTGTTACCAATATGCCCAGTCTACAAATTGTGATAAAAAATACCACTGCAAAAATAATATTAAAGGCAATAAATGAATAAAGTGGGAGACATGCAGTGAAGTATATTATAGATAGTGATGCGAGACAAACATCAAAAATAGTTAATATTGATAATAAAAAATAATAAAATAAAATAAAAACTCCAGCTTTATAAAATTCGGAATGCTAGTTTAAATGGACATCAGAGGAAAAACAGGAAAAACGGACATATATTGTATATAATCTTGCCCGAATCAGTCTTAAAGTTTCAAAAAAAAAAAAAAAAAAAAAAAAAAAAAAAAAAAAAAAAAAAAAAAAAAAAAAAAAAAAAAAAAAAATATATGTAGGCCTATATGTAACAAATAAAAATAAAATAAAAAATAAAGAACGGGGAGGAATATCACCGCTAACGTTAATGGCCGGGGATAAGAATGATTGTTCTGCTTAACATTTTAGAGGTTTTTGATGCATATCAAGGCCTTCTTATGATCTTCAAAACGATGCTTAACTCCACCCGGCGTTGTAAATGAAAGCACTGCAGGATAGCCGATGCCAAACGGGATTTTGGCTGAGTGAAGCAGGCGTTTACACTCCAGGAAGGAATGTCTTCGCTCCTGCGTGGCCTTCGAGAAATCTTGATAGAAGCTTATCTTGTTGTTCTGCCAACGGACATCCCCGATTTCTCTAGCGAGTTGTCTCACCCGTTCCTTCTGTTGAAACCTCAAGAACCGCACGATAAATGGCCTTGGAGGGGCACCGGGCTTGGCAGGTAGAAACGACCGGTGAGCACGCTCCAGATCTAAGCCCCCTTGAAATTCAGCATGAAGGACTTCGGGGAGAGTGGCCTTCAAAAACGATACAGCATCTTTATCCTCCACACGTTCCGGAAACCCATAAATGCGTAAATTAACTCGCCTGTCCCGATCCTCGTATTCAGTTAGTTTGGCGTTCAATTTTTCAACCTCCAAAGCAGAAGCCGGGGGGGCGACGCTGCGCTGCTTCTCCGCCTCCTCTAACATATCGAGACGCACCTCCGCGCTATTTATCCTGGTTAGCATGTCGGCCAGCTTACCCTCCATCGCCTCAACTGCTCTTCTCGTTTCTGTGACGTCCTTGCGAATATCTGCAAAGTGTTTAGCTTGCTCATCTGATAGTTTTTGAAGAAGCTCGTGAATTTTAGCAGTCGAGATGGACTCATCCGCATCTTCACGTGCTGGGGATACAGGAGAGGCGTAGGCAGCTTTTGAGCTAGCGGTAGCCCTAGCACTTTGCTGATGTTGAGACGCATTTTCGTTTTTCCGGGGATTTGGCATATCGAAAGTGGTTGACGCTTATTAAGGCAACTTGCGGGGGAAAAAAACAATGCAATAAACTGCGGATGCCTATATATTCACACAAAATGTTATCTCGTGGCGCTGCAGCCCTCAACCTAATCAGCCATCTTGCTCGGCGTCATCACGTGACCCCCGGGATTCATGTGCCTTTGAGAGCCTGTGCAAGGGATCGGTTCACAGGAGGCTTGAGAGACTCTGCAGCGCTGCAGATCATTAGATGCGCTATCTGCTTTCACTCGGAAACCCAGTGGAAAGAGATGACTAAACAAACACCATTCACAACACTGGCTCAAAATCCCCGCCTATTTATCTCTGACTTACTGTATTGATATTGATTTTCGGCATATGAATAGGTCGAGGACAAATCTCAAGTCAACAGACAAATGTTTATGATAACAGATGTTTAGTTAATGAGAATTCGCTGCCAAAATGCTGAATATATGAAGCTAATCCTAAAAATAAAGGTTCTAATTTGAAGTCAAAACAGCGTTAGAAAATGTATTTTATTTATTTTGTTGAAATGGTAAAAGAGTAGTTCACTCCAAAATAATAATTCTGTAAAAATGTACTCACGCTCATGTAAGGCCAAGCCTGCGTGATTGAATAAGCGATGTGTTTGCAGAATGTCCAGGTTGCTATTTTCCACATAGTGAAAGTGGAATGAACATTTTAATATCCCAAAACGAGCACCAAAGCACAATAAAAGCAGTTAAAATTGTCACTGGCTAAAAATGTTTCCTTCCATCAAAAACGGGTGTGGATCGGAAGACCCTATTACGTCAAATTCACTCCTTTAATGCAGCATATTTTTGAGTGAAAATGAATATCAACTAGAAAAATAAAATACATTTTAGATCTTGACAACTCCTGTCCCCATACTTTTTTTTTTATAGATTACAAGATTACATATTATTTACACAATGGCAGTAAATTACTCGGTCACACTTTATTTTAAGTTCCAGTTCTCGGTATTAACAAACCATTAACTATGATTTTGCCTCAATAAACTCCCAATTAACAGTTAGTAAGGTAGTTGTTAAGTTTAGGTTTGGGGTAGGATTAGGAATGTAGAATATGGTCATGCAGAATAAGTGCTTTATGAGTACTAATAAACAACCTATATGTTAATAAAAGACATGCTAATAAGCAACTAGGTAATAGTGAGAATTGGCCACTAAAATAAAGTGTTACCAATTATTCATAATTACCCTATTTTTTATTTTCTTAAATTTTCCTTTTCCTTAAATGTGGTATTTAGTTAGTAGTAAATTAGTCAATCATTGGAAATTTTCATGATTTAATTAATTATTAGCTTTTCATCACCTCTTCAGAAACAAATAAAAGTCATATAACCTTGAACCAACAGAAGGGTGAATGAATGAATGAATAAAATCATTTTTGGGGAAAATATCCATGTAATTATTATTATTATTATTATTATTTATTTTTGTCTTAACACAAAAAAAAAAACACTGCAGTGCTGAAAAAGCGGAGATAGTTTCTAAATTACGAGCAAAAATACCACTCCACATGAATAGGCCTGAAGCAAGACATCAGCTGCGATCTATGAACAATGCCTATTGTCAGAAACATTTTCCTGCGGTTCAGAAACAGCCGTACAAACTGTTCTGCCAGACACTGCTCCAATTTCAAGCATTTTCTCTGTAATGCAGGTTCAGCTATCCGTATCTAAGTCTGTAATGATTTGGACCTGTACTCGCCGAACAAGTGTGCAACTCTCTAGTGGAATCAGAAGTTTATAAAGAAACACGCAAAAATTAGAGCCAAACAAAGTGAAGGACTTTCAGTCAGGGACTCTTTATGAACTAGTTCCAGCTACTGTCTCTGGCTCTTCTCCCAGAAGGATGGCTAACTTCACCCAAGTAACTTCACTTCCCTGGAGGCCTGAAGTATTGATGTTTTGTAACAGTGTGTGTGTGTGTGTGTGTGTGTGTGTGTGTGTGTGTGTGTGTGTGTGTGAGTGAGCGATACTCCCTTTGTGAGGTTCAGCTCTGCACTGCAGACACAAAGGTAAACTGACACCTTGCTGTCTGAACAGCCCATATCTTTTTCTGAAAAACCACAGACACATTTAGACCACATTTATTTCAGATAACAATTCTATAATGTCTCATTAAAGGTGCATTTCTGGAATATTTGTGAAATATACTGTATTGTAAACTAACTGCAACAAAAATGCAATATACCTACAGGTCAGTTACTTATACGCCTCACTAATTGATTCTTGTACTGAAATTACTTTGAGGTTTCCGTGGCTACCCTCTGTGTCATGTGACCAACTGGCTGTGATGTTTAGGATGAGGTTAAAGGTCGGAGGTCAGGTGGTTGGGAACAGTTCTTAGAGTAAATCTCTGGATGATCTGGGCTCAGTGTTTGACAGTCTTATAGGGCCTTCAACATGATCTATTACAGATTACATTGAAAAATAACAGTCATCAGTTCAAACATGGAGACCGATGCATCCTCACAATCAGTCAATCAATTAACACATTACAGTCAGTTTTATATTTTCTGAGAATATTAATATCACACATAATGCACAAGAATGTTTACATAGTCATGGTTACAACTTAGCAAGACAAAAGAGTCCATTTGTATACCATTTTTCTGAAAGTTTACCACATCTCAAAGTATGTAATACAATACCAAAAATTACAAAAATTACTGATTTATCATAAAATGTACTATTCTGATATATATATATATATATATATATATATATATATATATATATATATTAGGAAACTTTCTGTATAATTTAAAGTTAAAAACTTCCCTGCAACATTGTGGGAATGTTATTTTATGATTGTTAAAACATAAAACCTAAAAAGCATGTTCCTAGAACAATAATAATTGGTTCCCGAAAAGAAATGACTAAACTGGAACCAAATACTTCCTTAAGGGAATGTTGTGTGTTCAACATTATTAGTGGACAGAAATTAAGAAAGAAATTAGTGAGTGTGAAAGTCTGTTTTTTTTATGCTCTCATTTTTCTCTTTAATGTTTTAGTCTGCTTTTATTTATGAACACAGATGCTATCTATCCTTTTACGTAATAATGAATAACAACAACAATGAAAATGTATCTTTTGTTAAAAGAAGCTAATTGAGCTTCAGTGCCTAAAGAAAAAGTCAAAAGCAATGAAAACGCAGAACAGTTAATGTTTACAGCGGCACTGAACTTTCATTTGAATTCAGTAAATTCACATACTTGTCTTTTGTTTTGACCAAAGTAATTATTCTTCTTCAAGGTTACCTCAGCTTTATTTTCCTGGAGAGAAGTAATTTTTTTTTCTCTATTGTATCTAGTGAATCTATACAAAAGTGTGCACTTGCTTATTTGTTTTTGATCCATATCAAAATGCGGCTTCCAAAAAACAGTTGTTTTTATTTGAATTAGGTGGTATAATATCAAGATGTAAAGCTAAAAATGGATTGCTCTGACTTTAGATCTTTGAAAATATGCTACATTATACACCTTGACAGAAATAAAATAGCCAATGGACTGAATGAAAGTGTTAATTATTTATCTGACAGCAGGTGGCGCTTATGGAAGAGCAGTTTTTCCTTGGTTACCGCTGTATACAATGCAGCTGCACCTATACACACTAATGTAATGTGCATTATATGGAGGTAAGAGGAAAATAATATGAAATCAAAAAATGTATATTCATTCATATATACCCCCACATATTTGTCTTGCTATATTTCGAAAATTGTGAACAGGTGAGCTTGATCTGTCTTGTACAGTATTTTCTCCTCTTTACAGACTTCATAAAAATTCTACACAAATTACATTTTGGGAAATGATTGCAATGCAGTTTGTGTGCAATTCTGGAATAGAGACTGGCCAAAAAATCTATATTTTCAGGAATTATGGCTGGTCCACCGGTGCATCTCTGGAACCTGAAACTTTCCCTCACTGCTGATTTAAAACAAGCAGGCGGTTCTTCGAGTCCTTGAGTGTGTCACGTTCGGGAACACAGGAGATGTGAGATCCAAGTGCAGTGTGAGATTTATTGGGCAATCCAAAATCAGAGTCAAAACAAGCCGGGGTCGTAACCAAACATCAGTCCAAAACAGAAACAAACAAACAAACAAAACAGGATCAGGAACAGGAACTCGAAAACTAGGAACGCGAGGAAACCAGGTGACGGAAAGTAAGGACTCCATGCAGACAAACAGAAAAGGACTGGTTAATATAGGGAGGATAATGACTAACAAGTGAAGACACCTGAGTCCAATTAACAGGAGTGCAATTACTGTGATGAAGGGACAAGGCTTAGTGGGAATTGTAGTGCCTACGGTGAGGTGCCTATGGGGAAGTGAGACCACTAGTGGACACCCAGGGAAACAGAGACCAGACAGCGTGACAGAGTGTCATCTGAGCTCGCCGTTCTTGTTTTAAGCTAGTGCTTGGATTGTCTCTTCTGCTCTTTCCTGTTGTAATGGTTAGTGTTGCATTACCATGCGTCCTCTTCTGGATTGATTGCCTATGTCTGACTGTATTCATCGTCTGACTGCATGAAATGAACCCTGATGTCTGTATCATAGTGGTTTGGGACGAATACATGTACTGTTACACCACTAATATACATATGCATGAGACCATCATTCTCACAAATACACATTTTCATTGTTTACACAGAGACAATAACATTTTCAAAAGCTTGCACTTCAAAACCTATTTATAAAAGTTTTTTTTCATGCACCCAAAACACCATGTCTGGTAAATGAATGGCCAAAATGCATAAAAAAGCCTGCTTTTAGTTGAAAATGGTGTTGTGTAAAAGCTTCTCAAAAACGGTTTGTAGTAGAAACTCCAAACTCCACAACTTAATTTAGATACATTTTTTTCTTTTTGATATGGCTCCTGGAGTGTAAACACAGTGGCACTTTTAACCTATGTTTATTTGTATGACCCAGCATGTCAACATTTGGCTCGACTAACAGGATGGGCCTCCCTATTTTTCTAAACAATTTCAGAAGAAAGGAAACCTGTTCGAGTACAATCATTATTTTCGAAGTACAGCATAAAAACTACACACTTGTTTTTCCATGTTTCCCGACGGACAAGTTTTTGTGTTTTTCAATAGTTCATTCATTGGCTTCAACACAATTGTAAACATCTCCTGAAGTAAACAAACCTGCTGTAACAGTACGGAAATTCACCTACTTACAGAAATAAACCAACACCCCAGAGCAGCATGTATTAGCAGAGGACTGTCAAACTCGTGAGTTTCGTCATGCCCTGAATCGTTTCCTCAGCCAAACGCACACGTTAACATCAGAGGATTACTCATGTGGGCCAGTGAGCATCAGGTCTTGGTCCCACATGACTTTCAGGCAGCATTCCTCATGGCCCACCGCGAGCGCAATAACAGGATCTGTATGCACTGAACTCTGTCGTGACCAATTGATGTGACAACCTCCCTATCTTTTTAGACAGTGAGTTCACATCCAACTAAACAATTATGCTCTGCTTCGCGCGAATGTGCACTCGGTTCATATCGGCCCTTTTCTATGAACAGTACCTTCGCTTTGCCCTTTGTTTGCTCACTGTTTCCTTCCTGCTCTAATTTTCAGGACAGAGAAATGAATAAAATTAGCATACAGCAGCCGAGGGACATATGGGAAGGTAATATCAAAAGAGCCAATTTGCATTGGCGGGTGATCATTAACTAAATGTGGATCTACTTATTTTGCCAAGTGTTAACAAGAAGGGAGAGAAGCAGAAAGGAAGGGGCTGCTAGAGAAATGGAAAACAACTTCATTGTGTATGAGCAATCAATGGCCCTGTTGGTACCCATTACAAAAGGATTGAAAGTTCAAACCTGTATGGCTTTTTCCCCCACTGAGGAACACAAAGGGGGAAAAAAAACACAAGCTGCTGTTTTCCACACAATGAAAGTAAACAGTGACTTTTACAGACAAAAAAATAAATAAAATAATAATTATATATATATATATATATATATATATATTTCTAGAAAAAGCATACGGAGCCCACATAGATATTCAGGTGATAAATTAGGTATTTGTTTACGTGATTAACATTGGAAAATTCCGGCCATGCTGGATTTGTTTGCACATTAAGTTAAATTGTGGCCATGTCGTGGGAATGAACTCTTAATTTGTTGCCACTTTATCCTCTGCATGTCATGTGCAGGGCTCCGTAAAAGTGTAATGAGCACCAAAATATTTTATTTATTAAGTATTTTAAGGTATAAAAATAATAAAACTCTTAATGGTAAAACTTTATTTTCGTATAATGTCTGTTTTTAGATTATTCTCAAAATATTTTGAATTAAAAAAAATCATATTTATTTATATATATTTATTCATATTTTATTTTTGAGGCAATATGGCACTTAAACACCATCAAAGTATGAATATATGTCAACACTATGGGCAATATAATATAATATAATATAATATAATTAGTATATACATTTTGGGATTCTCATAATATGTCCATGTATAAAATATTAAGAAATTAATATAGTAATGTTTTATTTATTTATGTAAAATGTATGTTTTGAGATTTTTGACTTTAGAAAAAAAACATGTATTTATATATATATATATATATATATATATATATATATATATATATATATATATATATATATATACAGTATATATATATATATATATATTTTCTTTTTTTTTTCATTTTAGCATGGCTCTTAAACACCATGACAGTTCAAATATTCCATTTTTTTTTTTTTTTTTTTTGCATGGTTCATTTCCATTTAAGAAGCAAAAATACATATTATTTTAATCTAATGGAACATACTTTCCTATTGGAATTTTTGACAATTCAGAAATATTTTAACGTATAAAAATATAATAAATATAATGTTACGACTTTATGGCCATAAAATGTCTGTTCTGAGATTATATTCTTTTAAAAGTTACATGACATTTAAATGCCATAACAGCACAAATATATGTAAAGGCTATTCCCAAATTAGCATTTGTGCACTTATCACAATATATAACCCAGGCCTTAAGTCACAGATTAATGAAATTAATCGAATTTTTCCAGGTTTATTGTCACATAGAAGTGACATTTAAACCAAGCCACTGTCTGCTGGTCCATATGGCAAATTTGAACCTGAACCTTATAAAATATATGTGGAGAAATGTTAAGCCTATTTCTTTCTAATTGTTTGTTATATTTAAAAGCGATTTCTGAGTGATTTTTTTTATTAATATTTTTTTTTCTTCAGTGTATTTCAATGTATTTCTCCATTCATGGTTGTTTGCGAGTGTTTTTCAGGCCTGCAACACTCCAGTAATGTTGTTTACCGTGATAAAGCACACGCACAGCTCACCTTTACTTACCCTCTCTCTGCACTCTCTTTTCTCACACTGAAAAGAAAAATGCCAACGTGTCCAACGTTTCTTGGCTTGACCTTCCAAACAGGCGCTGTGTGAATGGAATCCTAAACTTGCCCAAACACCACAGAAACACACAGGAGGGGCGACGGGACAAAGAGAGCATTGTTTCATCAGCCCCCCGTCCCAGAGACTGATTGCCTGCCCTTCTTTAGCAGGCCTGCCCAAATATTTGTCAAGTAGACATTTTGAAAACCGCTTAATAAGAGGGAAGAGGATTCTAGAGCTTCACTAGCTTGGGGTCGTGTTGTTTTGGTGTGTTTGTAGTTGTGTAGGTATGCAGGAGTCTCGGCTGAGGAATAAACACAAGATAACCACGAAATCACAACCTTTCTGCATTCCTACACCTGCACCTAAACAAATATCTGTGATATGTTTATTAAAGGGATAGTTCCACAAATATGAAAATCTATAACCCTCAATTTATTCCAAACCTCTATGAGTTTCAATGGATGCCAGTGTCTACTCAATTGGTAGAGCAAGCGCAAGGTTGTGGGTTCGATTCCCTGGGAACACATGATAGGTAAAAATTGATAGCCTGAATGCACTGTAAGTCGCTTTAGCGTCTGCTAAATGCATAAAATTTAAATTTAATTATATTGTGTTCTAAAATATACAATAAAACTGAAAACATTATTAAATGCCAATATCAGTGATGTATGATGATTCTCAATATCAATATTCATATCAAATATTGCTAATAAATATGCTACTTTTCGGTTTCTATGGAAATCATTGTTTTATATATATAAAAAAAAGAAGAAAAAAGACAAACTGTCACGTACGGTGATACAAGAAACACGGGAGAGATCCAAATGCAGGTACTATGTTTATTGAGGGGCAATCCAAAAGGGGCAAACAGTCCAGGCAGGGTCAAAACCAGAAAATCCAAAAAAAAACATAACAAGAACAAGAACATACACTAAGAGCAGACTCAGGGAAGTATCACGCATACAACAAGGACTCCGTGACAAAGACTCAGACAGACCAGGTATAAATACACAAAAGGATAATGGGAAAACAGGAGACAGGTGGGGAACAATCAATTAACTAAACAAGGAGGAAGGTGACCAAATAAGGAGACAGGAAGTGATAATATGATAGACACCGTGGAAAAGGAGGACACCTAGTGAAAACCCAGGGAACACAACCCAGACACTGTGACACAAACAAGCTGAAAATATATGACTTTCATATGGAAGCTTGTTCTACATTTTTATTCATGACTATTTTCTTCGTGATTCTAAAACAAAAAGAGTCCGAATTGTGAGATACCAACTTGTGAGATCACATCATAAATGTTGCAAAATATAAACTTGGAATAGCAGGATTTTATTATTTATTTGTTTTCATTTTTTTTTTCCCGGAAATAGTTTTTGAGTTTATATCTCGCAATTCAGATTTTTTTGTTTCCACCAAAAAAACCTCAGAATTAAAATAAAAATACAATTCAGACTTTTTTTTCCTTCACAAACTCACAATTTTCTTCTCAGAATTGAGTTTTTCTTTCAAATAATTTGCTAAGAATTCTGAGAAAATAAAAGTATAAATTGCTAAATATAAAGTCACAATTACCTTTTTTTTATCCCATGGCATAAACAAGCTTCCATTCTTTTACACATGAAGACTGAATGTTATAATAATTGTAATAACTGGTGCACAGCAATATTTTAGCTGTAGCTGGTTTGAAGGTGTAGTGACTTCATTTAGATCACAAACTGAGTAGGCAGTTGGCATTATTACTTTTGTGTTGTTTTTATTTATTTATTTATTTTCTTATTTTATACCGGTATTTTCGACGTCCCTACACAGGAAACTCATTGAAAAACATACTGTTTTACTGATAGTTTAAACATACAGCCCTGAGACAGTGCAATGGAGAGGACATTTCTGAGCATAATTACATGCTGATGCCAGGGGCTTCAGAGGTGTGTAGTTATCTGAGTAAAATATTCAAAACACTATAGCCAGCGGGTCTCAAGAGAGACACTTTATAACAGCCGCAGTTCATGTGCAGATCAATAGGAGAGAGAGTTTACATTAGCACACCTGCTTAACTTTGAGTTCACCCGCGCTTGCTGGAATCAAGACCACACTGAGATCAGACAGCTGACTGCAGAGAGCCTCCACTCTCAAAGAGCTGCTGCCATGTGACAGAAGTCTGTTAAAGGCAAAGAGAATGTTTGATAGGAGTCAACAACAGCGTACTCCTAACTCCTCAATATACAAATAAAACATGTTTAGTTTTTAAAATTATATTGTAGCTTAAAATAACACTAAATAAAAAAAAAAATCAATGAATCAATTATCAATTCAATCAATATTACTGCTTTAGCATTTGGAAAAAGCTTGACATTAATGGGTCATAGGCAAAGTGACATATTTTTTGTATGCATTTGTATTTGTACACTGTCAGTGGGGTGTAAGCAGATCGTACGGACATGTATATATAAGATCATACAAATTCACATGAATTAGCCACTAATTTACCAAAACTAGTTTCCCCCGTAATAAATATTACAACCCGGTCTCAAGAAAAACCATAATTATTTTACAAGGTGGTGATTTTGTATGAATTAATACAACGTGACATACAAAAATGTAAAATTTCTATAAAAAAATGCTGTCAATGTGGCAAAATCAGATTTTACGAAAACGTACACATGTGATTGTGCAAATTAATATGAATTAGGCACCAATTCACAGTTTCTATGGTGGTGGATTCTTATGAATTTACGCAATTTGATTTGTACGAAAACGCAGGGTTTAAAAAAATTATACTTTTTTTGAGGTGACTACAGTATTTTGTAAAAATGTATGCAACGTGAATCGGACGAAACTTTAATTTTATTTTTTAGGAATAAAGCATGGCAGTCTATCCCCAAACTTCCAATGGAGCATTAACAGATTGTACAAAGACATACAAATGAGATTACCCCCAACCCACACATACACAACAATATTACAACTTGATGTTATGGGAAAATTTAACTATTTTACTGAGTGATGATTTTGTATGACTTGTTTCATACAATGTGAATCATACAAAAACTGATTATTAGAATAAAAGCATTAACACTAGAACATCCAGGGGTCGTTGTATACCGGAAACCGCCAGAGGGAAACATTAGCCCATGCACATGACTACTGTTTTGATATGGCTAAAAAACATATAATGTTGCTGTATCATGCCACTGTCTTCACAAAGTAAAGTCTAGGTTCATCAAGCTGCTGTTGTGGATTATTCTCTCCTCTCCTCTGCTCTGATCAATGCTGCTCCACATCTGATTTACCTGGACAAATTCAGTATTTTTGGTTAACTAACCCAAGAATGTCTAAAAAATTTTGGAAGGCCTGTTGATTATGAAATGCTGACTCTGTTACCAAGGTCAGACTTTTTATCTTCTACAGTCAATTTGCCAGAGTCACGGCTATAATGCTTCTCCGACAAGCTGGTTCTTCTTTGGCTTTTGCTGTGGTCTGCGGGTTACACAAGCAACTTTCCCATGGACAATGCAGACTAGCGGTTGATTTTGATTATTGAATACTGATTTGATGTGTGTTACTGAAACTTGGCAAAAGCCTAATGACTTCTTTCATTTAAATCAAACAACACCGCCTGGATATGCTTATATATGTAAACCTCATTGCCCTGGTAAAGGGGGTGGTCTTGCACTTATTTATTTTGACAGTTATAAAGTTTGTCCTATCTCTGTTTTGGAGCCATCTTTAAAATCATGGCTGTACAACTTAAAGGTTCAATTCCAACCATTGTTGGTTTACAGACCACCAAAGTTATCTTTGCCTACTTTTCTTACTGATTTCTTTTACTATTTTAACACATTTATGTACTTTGTCTGCATATTTTAGATTTAGTATGCTGTTCTGCTGTTATTCCTTTCAGTTTTTCTTCTAACGAATTTCCTATCTCCTATCACAAGCCGGTATATTTCAAAGTTACCATTCCTTCAACAATAGTAAAACCACAGCATTCTGTTTTATTTCATAATACAACGTATTAAAAAAATATTGACCTCAATGTTTTGGATGGAATGACTGACTACTCTGTAAAACAGTGCTCTTTTATTTCTTTCACATCTGACTTGATACATCTTTATAATGACAGTTTTTCTCAAATACTTGACACTGTGGCTCCTGTGAAAACTCAAACTGTATAATTTGTTTACTCTTCCCCTTCCCTTTCCCCTACTTCTGAACTCCTTCACCAAAAGGCTATAGGTGTTCGACTGGAGAGACTGTTGAAAAGAACTGGTCTTGAAATGCACAGACAGATGTATTCCGAGCATCTGATCTCGTACAAGGATGCACTTAAAAGTACAAAATCACCTTTTTATGCAAATGTCATAAGCACTGTCAATGTTCACTTGATCCTTTACTGCTAATGTTCCTTTACTATTAAAATTTGCTTCTATCACTCTAATTCTTAAAAACTCTAGTGCAGATCCTAATGATATCAATAACTACTGGCCCATTTCTAATCTTCCTTTTCTCAAAAATACTTAAAAACACAGACACACACACACACACACACACAAAACAATTGCAACTCAACTTGAAGCCCATTTACAAAGTAATAATCTCTATGAGCAATTTAAGTCGGGTTTCAGGTCCAAACATAGCATAGAAACAGCTCTTGTTACAGTTACAAGCTGATTCCGTTCTCCTGTCCATTCTTAGTCTTCTAGTTATTAGTGCTGCCTTCGATACTATTAGTCATTCAGTTTTATTGGAACGATTGGCTTGTATTGGATCATCTGATAATGCTGTTTTTGGTTTTAATCTTATTTAAGTGACAGTAAGCAATTTGTTCAGATTAAGAATGCTCAGTCAGAGCCTTTTACAGTCTCTCAAGGTGAACCACATGGGTTAGTGTTGGGTCTGCTTTTATTTAATATTCATATTTTACCCCTTGTTTCATATTTTTTTGCATGTATGGCATTCATTTTCATTTTATGCTGATGACACACAATTGTATATATATCCATAAAACCTAACACTCCCCAATCCTCCTTCTGAACTCACTAAATGTTTGCAGGATGTTAACAAACCTATGCTACAAACATTTTAAAGCTAAATACCAGTAAAACCGAAGTCCTACTTGTTGGGTCTAGATCAACCTCTCACCCTGCTTATCAATAACTCCCCAGGAAATATTTCCACCCAGTTGAAAAGTCTTGGAGTTATATTTGATAGTTTGCTTTCATTTGGTTCCCATATTAATAATATTTAATGTACTGCGTATTTCTTTTCATTTGCGTAACATTGCCCATCACTTTTTCAGTATAGCACTGAAGTTCATATTCATGCCTTGGTTACATCACAGATTGATTATTATAATTATCATTTATTTGGTCTTCCTGATAAACAAATTCATAGATTACAGATCATTCAGAATGAAGCTGCAAGAATTGTTAGCCACTAAGATGTCATTGATCACATAACTCTCAACTATGTTGGCTTCCTGTTCATTATGTCATAAAATATTACATTTTGCTGCTTACCTTTAAAGCACTTCGTTATCTGGCTCCTTTTAATGTTTCAAATCTTCTTGAATATTACTCTCCTACACGTTCTCTGAGATTATCCACTGCAGACCTACTGAGAGTTCCAAATTTCAAGTTGAGTTACTTTTGTGTTAGGGCTTTTAGTTGTGCTGTGCCAAAATTCTGGAATTCTTTGCCTTTGCACATTTGCCAGCTGGATTATATTTCCCTCGGTAAAGCTCAGACTAAATTGTATCTGTTTAGAATATCTTTTAGTGATTTGATTGTCTGATTTCTATGTTTGTGTGTTTTTGGATAGCTTTGTATTTTTTTTGTATTTTATCGCTTTTATTTTATGATGTATGCTGATGAGGTTATGATGTTTTGTATTTCTTTTCCTTTTATGATGTACTCTGTCCTTGAGTGTTTTGAAAGGCACCTAAAATTGAAGGTATTATAGAGTCAACTGTTTTTGTCCTTTTGTGTAATGTTCAAGGTGATTTTAAGCAGGCTACACTAATCACTTTTCTTAATGTTGAATATTCTAAAGCAGTATGCAATGACAACAAAAATTAGAAAGAAATATATGCATATTTGGGTGGTTTAATATTATAATAATATGTCATTAATCACATATTAAAATACCCATTGGCCTCTACATTTAAAAAAACAGGAAGGGTTTACTATCCTCCTACTAACAAAATAGCATTTGGCGCAGCTGCCGAGATGCTAGCACTGAGGGGATTGATAAAGGTTTTACCTAGCGCAAGCGATGGTGTGCCTAATAGTGTTAACATGCTAGAAGCCATGGAGTCAAAGAAATAAAAAAAAAGACAAAATGAAAAATCCTTTTAGCTTTGCAGTTTGGGACAGATCTGTGTTTCTCGATGTGGTTTAGCATGTAAGTGTAGCTGTTTTTCTGTGTTTATGATGGCTGGAGAAAGCCTGGCTGCAGGCTATAACAGAAATTGAGAGATAAGTTATCGCTTGTGTGGCCTGTTTGTGAGATATGTTTTTCCTTTTCATGCATTTTATTTTTCTGTGCAGCCTTTCCGGAGGATTTGAAGAGCGCAGCCTAAAGTGTTTAGCTGTTCTTTTGTGGTTTAAGCTGTTCTAGTAGATTTTCCAGCCAGCACAAGCTGGTGTTCAACAAGATTAGCTAGTCAGTTAACAGTTAACTTGCCTTTTCTGCTATCTGTCTGTAGATATGTAAGTGTGTATATCTGTCTGTCTATCTATCATTCTTTCGACATGATGATCTATCTATCTATCTATCTATCTATCTATCTATCTAAACTCTTTTGAGTTTGTCTGTCTGTCTGTCTGTACATCATGAACAAAATGTGACAGTTGTAGTGTAAAATCTGATCTAATCTGATTAAAGTCTTTGCCATTAACACTCAAAACTGAGTATCGGCTCATTATAGACTGTCTGCCAGTTACAAGTCAGCCTGATCGTCTAATCAAGCACATTTGCCTGTACTCCATTGATTCAGACCTGACTAATCATGGCTTGGCTTGATAAATTATTCAATTAAATTTGTACAACGATCCCCTACTCTTCCTGATATAGCCATCACCATCATAATAACCCCGATGCCTTTCACAACCTCGGGACATTTGAAAATGGTTTATGTCCGGTCCGTGTGGTTATTGGATAGCTACCCCAGTCTACACACTAGAGAATTCCTAGATCTTTGTAACATGTGAGCGACATCAATATTGTTATTCACCTCTTTCTTTAGTGTATCTATTGGACTCTAGAACTAGGAGAGAAATATTGAATATTTTATATATTTCGGTTGCACTTTATTTTACAGTAAGTGTACTAACATGTACTTATAGTGTACTTACAGTGTATTTATCTAAGAAAGTTCTGGTAATACAAGGTAACTACATGGGGTAGGGTTAGGTTTAGGGGTAGGTTCAGGGTTAGTACCTAGTTATTACATAGTTATTGTAATTACTATAATAAGTGTATGTACATCAGGAACAGGACTGTAAAATAAAGTGCTACCATTTTCATAATATTCGTAAGGATTTTCTGGTTATATAAAGTTACGCAACACTAAACAATTTTGTGGGCTTTGTCTATATATATATATATATGTGTGTGTGTGTGTGTGTTTATCTCCCAGTTTAACAATGCACTTTTTTGTTCAAAAATTATACCAAAATTTCAGAAAGTTACATCATTACATTTGATGGAAAATACATTTTCATAAATTTAAATTACTTTTGCATTTCACAAAATCTGTGGTAGGCTTTTAGGCTTTTTCTCTAGAGCTGTCTTTACACTGGAAACAAAAGTATATATTGTGAAAAAGGTGCATTTAAAGTTACTTTAATGTGGCACGGGGGATGCATAAATGTACTTGCAAAGGAATCACGACTGCAGTAAACAATGTATCATTCTTGTGAATGTTATATTTTTTTGAGAAAATGCCTTCTGTGTTGATTCACAGCTGATCCTGGAGGGGAAGCATGCAGGGCATAATTTGTGCCGGAACAGGCTGTTACGGATCACTCGGGAAGCTGAGGAGTAAAAGAATGAAGATGTTTATTGTATACAGACACAAGCAGAGAAGCAGGTAGTGATGAGTGACAATGAGGATGGATCCGTGAAGGTAGGGTGCAGACTTCTTTTAGGGACGGTGAGCCACACACACGCACACTTGGGGAACTGGGTCTTCGGAGAGAATCGCTGGAGAGAGTAGAAGAGGAGTTAGTCCTTATAGTAAGCATACAGGAATGATCTTGTCGCGAACGTGACCGGACAATGTTTGAGTGCGTGTGTGTGTGGCTTTTATGGTGCTGCGGTGATAGGCTGGTGATGAGGATCAGGTGGATGTGATTTAGAACTCCGGTGAGGGTGTGCGATGTGATTGTGTGGAGGTGGAACCTGGCGTGTTTGTAACACAGGCTGGATCCGGATCCGGCACTTCCAGAATTTGATCATGCATCTATTTCTATGACCTCACATCACACTTCTGAACAAAAAAAAAAAAATATTGTCAATAAAGCCAGTTCCTTCACAACATTATATCCAAGCAGTCTAGATAAGCACCTGACCTTGGGTGTCAAACACACTCTTTATCTTCGAAAACACCTGATATCTAAATCTTTATGCAATTATTAGCATTTTAAATACTTTTTTTTCCACCAAGTATGTTGGTTTTATAATGTCGGCTTGCACAATATTTGCACGCAATTTAGAGGGTGGGCTTTGGCAAGCCTAATCTCGTCACACACATGCACACCTCACACACACAAAGGCCCCTCTGTTTGCCGGTCTTTCCGCACAATGGCACGCCACCCTTGATTTAAATCAGCAAGAGCAGCATGTATTATCAAAGCACGGGCACATACTTCTCTGTTCCATGAATAACAGCACTGGCGGGCACAATCTGACACATAACACATCAACTCAGCTTGAGCAGACTGTTGACAGTTTTGAGGCTTCCTTAAATACACCTAATCTATGTATGACGACACTGTGGCATCAACGTGACCAGTTTCAGTCATATGTGGGCAATTTTGTTGAGAAATGTAACATAATGGTCTACCTGCTCCTTCTGATGTCCATTAGTTCCTCTGTGGCTTTATTCTCTTTTCTGGAACATTTGAATGATAAATAAGTAAGTAAATAAATAAATAAATGCTTGTATTTACTTGCATAAATGCAGATTTAGTTATAAGGGTGTGTTATGTCTTTTGTACAGGCTCTGTAGGTTTGGTTTGTTCTTTACCTTAAAATTGTTTCAAGGTGGTTAAATCAGTTGATCAGTTCGACTATGAATTGATGGGTGTGTAATAACAACAAGCATCATATTCCAATAATGACCACCTCAGTGTCACTATAAAATCAAGTTTTTGTGCTAAATGTCTTCAACCCTGCTCCTTGTGGACTGATTTTCCTACAAAGTTTATTTCCAACCTGCTTCAACAAAACACAAGCTTAGTTAGCTGGTTTAGATGTGTTTGATTAGTTTTGGAGCTTAACTCTTCGAGGAAAGTGGGTCTCCAAAACGTCTGTGTAACGATATCAACCTTCATATTCATCAGGAAGAAGGAGGCGGGAACCGGCGGACAATCAAAAACATTTTAATAACAAAATAAACACAAAACAGCGCACCAGCCCCTCACGGACGACTGGTGCGCATAAAATAAAAACCAAAACACAACTAAAAGCCCAGGCCTGGTCCTCTCTCGTCCTTCACTGTCGTCGCTCCAGTTTTATATCCTTCCATCTCCTCCATGGGCCTCGAGACCGGTGGGACGAACAGGTGCAGTTCATCTCCAATCACTCCCCCGGCCTCGCTCCCATGTCCCTCGGCCCCGCCCCACTCGTCACATACCCCCATCGCCCCTCGCAGGCCGGGGGGTACTCCCGAGACTGCGCTCTACTCCCCCCCCCCCCCCTCCCTCCGGGGGGGCCGCTCCCGGGGACCTGCGGGAACCTGGGGGTAGGACAGGCGAGGCGAGAGAAAAGGAGATGGAAGGAGGAGCGACAGAGACGAGAGAGGGGAGAGAGGAAAAAAAAAAAAAAAAATTCCGGTTCCCAGACGCACCGCTGCTCGGCCCTCCACCAGCTGGGTGATCTCCTCCGCGGTGCCTGGCGGTGGCACTGGACGGCCCTCGGCGGACGGCACGACACTCCTCCGCCGCCCGGTGGACGGCGACGGCTCCTCCGGTTTTGGGCAGCCGGCAGGAGTCCCCCGTTCCCTGCTCCTCCCCGTTCCGGCGGATGGCAGCAGGCTCCGGCCACCTGGCGAACGGCGCCGACTCCTCCGCTCCCTCACGGACGGCAGCCGTCTCTCCACATCGTGGGCGGCCGGTAGCGAGCTCGCCCGTCCCCGGCAACTCGCTCCAGCCCACCGCCTCGAGCGTCCATGGCGGCACACTCCTCGCCAGCTCGTTGGCACCGCGGATTCACCACAGCGGCGAGGGATCTTCAGCAGCGCGTCCCTCCTTCTCCCGGGCTTCGGCACCACTGTAACGATATCAACCTTCATATTCATCCGGAAGAAGGAGGCGGGAACCGGCGAACAATCAAAAACATTTTAATTTCAAAATAAACACAAAACAGCGCACCAGCCCCTCACGGACGACTGGTGCGCATAAAATAAAAACCAAAACACAACTAAAAGCCCAGGCCTGGTCCTCTCTCCTCCTTCACTGTCGTCGCTCCAGTTTTATATCCTTCCATCTCCTCCATGGGCCTCGAGACCGGTGGGACGAACAGGTGCAGTTCATCTCCAATCACTCCCCCGGCCTCGCTCCCATGTCCCTCGGCCCCGCCCCACTCGTCACAGTCTGGTTTTCATGCGCTAGCCTTGGGCTAATCTAAATGCTGATGTAAATGTAGACAAAATTAACTTTTAGCTGAAATATGCAAGATGGTACCCAAGATGACCCAATCCCGTTAGAAAACTAGCATGTTTCAAAAACATAACTCTCACTTTGAACTTGTTTTATCTGGATTTCACAGCTGGGAAATCAAACACATCAAATTGAACCCCTTAATGTGCTCCAGTAGAGAATTAAAGCGTTGCATGTTCTAGTCTTACATATGTGTCTGTCATCTTTTCTGTGTTCATTTTACATGCCAGAATCGATTCCCTGCTCTGACGTGAGAATATTTACTTGTATGAGAATAACAGTTTTCTAGTGTGGAGATTTCCACCCTTCAATCAACAAGCAGTTCACACTTCTCAGTTATGTATGACACTCAGAAGATAAATATAAAGCCTTGTCAAAGCTTGGATATAAGACTCTTACGGCGTAACTGTGGTTCCATAATTAGAGTTATCTTAGAGAAAAAAACCCACATGAACTTAACCCACATGTCCATTTTCCTTAACGCTTACTTTTCGCTGCAATGATTGCGGCGGTCCATTTGGATTCTGTCGGCTAGCCCACATTGTTCTTGAGGGTTATTTTTTCGACGCTGATAGAAAACGGAACCTAATGCCACAGAGTTACAAACAGCAAGTAGATTCAGTCCTGGATTAAATCCAGTGATGGTGTTTGGAATCTGACGCTGGTCTTACAGGTATGGGACAGGCATTTCAAATGAGGGCCTGGGTGGTAATCTTGTTGCATGACTGCACTTAAGAGAAAAGTTTCAAGAAAAGTTGTGCTGACAATAGATCTTCAAACTTCAGATTGTGCTAAGGTGTATACTGATTTGTTTTTCTTTGGCAGCCTTTTAGCATGCTGATCCAACTCCAGTTCATTGGCCATGCTAATAATAGCAGAGGTTGGGATTCTGTCCATGCGGTTGGGTTAAAACCTCTGTTTGACCCGCTCATATGGGTAGTATAGTTCAAAACTGGTCTTATTAAGGGATATCCGAGATCAAACATGAGCTCGTCTGAAAATATGATTTCAGCTTCAGCATTCTTTTTTTATTTGGTGTGAAAAACGTCTCCTGTAGAGTGTCAGATCTCACACTATCTCAAACCGTGCTTGGATTTAGCAAGATTTACCAAAGTCTGCAATCAACAGTCAAGAATTTCTATAAGAACATGTATGCCATAGGTCTATACCATTACTGTATGTCAGTAATAGTCTTTTTTTACTGTAACTTCTCTACAAATATCCTTATTAAAATCATGTTACATTAATCATCCTTTCATGTAAGATTTTGGTTACACCACTAACCCCTAGTGTGACCTTTTTCTTAGGTTTGCACCCACTGCCAATCATCCTGCATGATTTCATCACTAGCTTTCCACAGATTCACTGTAACATCTGTGTTGGTTTTTTTTTCTCACATTCCTAGTATTTAATGGTGCATTGTGTAATTACTGTACTTGCTACAGAAGCGCAAACTCCTTTCCCTCCAAGTAGTGAGAGACAGCTGAATAAAACACAGATGGCATGTTTTATACAACCAGGTGCTGGTACAAAAAAAAGGGGGGTGGGGGGGTGACTCCTTCAGCCTTAGCAAGCAGAAAAATGAGAAGAGAGGAACTGGAAACCAAGGGAATGTTAAAACTCACAGTAAACACTTACCATGTCTGAGACGTTTAACTCAGCATTCATTGTTACTGATTTTATAGTATGATGGAAACTCACACCTGGTGGTCTCAGTTAAATTGCAAAAAAAATGTTATGTAATGTAGCTGGTTCAGGTCATAATTCAAAATCCATTTACAACTTTACTGAGAGAAGATGAGATAAGTTAAGTTAGAAAAATTCTAATTGAAATCCAATTCTCTAAAACAATTCCAAGCAAATGGACAAAGCTAGGCAGACCCAATATACTTCAGAAATAGAATGGTGAGAAGTGCATTTGGCAGTGAAAGCAAGAATTCACAATGTACAAGACACATACATAACACATAGATGTCATGGAAACAAATGTCAGTCAATCATTATGCGGGCGTTTAAATTTGTTAGCATGAATTAGGGCCACATGCAGAGTTTGACGCAGCCTATAAAAAAAATCCAAATCATTATATACATAATGTCACGGTTCATGAATTCACTGTCTCTCTTTTGTCTTGCATGCTGTTGTGTGTGTGTGTGTGTGTGGGCGTGGTCACTGATCAGCGATGATCAGCAGCGCCAGCTGGTTTCAATTGTTTGTCCCTATATAAGTTCAGTAACTGGTGTCTCATGTTGTCAGATCGTTGTTTTCTCCCCGGTGTGCTCCCGTGCTGTTCCTGTGTCCTTGTACCTGCCTAGTTTTCCTGTCTTCGTCGTTGGTTCCTGGATCATCACGCTACATTGGATTACCACTTCTTCACGCGGATTACTCACTCACCGGGAGACAAGGGATCATCACTGGATCGAGCACCACCACCAGCTGTCCACCGAAGTCCCTGCGTCAACCACCATCAGCCTTGTGTCCGCCGCCTGTGTCTCATGCATTTGAGATCTGTGATTCTGACAATCTTGCTGTTTATCAATAAATACGCCTTGCGTTTACATCCTGTGTCTGTCATACGTTACACATAAGAGTGTCAAGAAAGAAAAGCATAACATTTTTGCTGCATTCCTACAACCCGAATTCCGCAAAAGTTGGGACGTTTTTTAAATTTTAATAAAATGAAAACTAAAGGAATTTCAAATCACATGAGCCAATATTTTATTCACAATAGAACATAGATAACGTAGCAAATGTTTAAACTGAGAAATTTTACACTTTTATCCACTTAATTAGCTCATTTAAAATGTAATGCCTGCTACAGGTCTCAAAAAAGTTGGCACGGGGGCAACAAATGGCTAAAAAAGCAAGCAGTTTTGAAAAGATTCAGCTGGGAGAACATCTAGTGATTAATTAAGTTAATTGATATCAGGTCTGTAACATGATTAGCTATAAAAGCTTTGTCTTAGAGAAGCAGAGTCTCTCAGAAGTAAAGATGGGCAGAGGCTCTCCAATCTGTGAAAGACTGCGTAAAAAAAATGTGGAAAACTTTAAAAACAATGTTCCTCAACGTCAAATTGCAAAGGCTTTGCAAATCTCATCATCTACAGTGCATAACATCTTCAAAAGATTCAGAGAAACTGGAGAAATCTCTGTGCGTAAGGGACAAGGCCGGAGACCTTTTTTTTGGTCCAGAAGCGCCGTCGTGTCCTGTGGGCCAAGGCTCATTTAAAATGGACTATTTCAAAGTGGAATAGTGTTTTATGGTCAGACGAGTCCAAATTTGACATTCTTGTTGGGAAACACGGACGCCGTGTCCTCCGGGCTAAAGAGGAGGGAGACCTTCCAGCATGTTATCAGCGTTCAGTTCAAAAGCCAGCATCTCTGATGGTATGGGGGTGCATAAGTGCATACGGTATGGGCAGCTTGCATGTTTTGGAAGGCTCTGTGAATGCTGAAAGGTATATAAAGGTTTTAGAGCAACATATGCTTCCCTCCAAACAACGTCTATTTCAGGGAAGGCCTTGTTTATTTCAGCAGGACAATGCAAAACCACATACTGCAGCTATAACAACAGCATGGCTTCGTCGTAGAAGAGTCCGGGTGCTAACCTGGCATGCCTGCAGTCCAGATCTTTCACCTATAGAGAACATTTGGCGCATCATTAAACGAAAAATACGTCAAAGACGACCACGAACTCTTCAGCAGGCAAGAATGGGACCAAATTCCAACAGCAAAACTCCAGCAACTCATAGCCTCAATGCCCAGACGTCTTCAAACTGTTTTGAAAAGAAAAGGAGATGCTACACCATGGTAAACATGCCCCGTCCCAACTATTTTGAGACCTGTAGCAGAAATCAAAATTGAAATGAGCTCATTTTGTGCATAAAATTGTAAACTTTCTCAGTTTAAACATTTGCTATGTTATCTATGTTCTATTGTGAATAAAATATTGGCTCATGTGATTTGAAAGTCTTTTAGTTTTCATTTTATTAAAATTTAAAAAACGTCCCAACTTTTCCGGAATTCGGGTTGTAGGTGGAAATATCTGAAAGTAGCCTAAAAGATTGCCTAAATAGTTCTTTGCTTATTTGTTTACACAATTTATTTATATGTTTGTGTGTGTGTGTGTGTGTGTGTGTGTGTGTGTGTGTGTGTGTGTTCAAGCTACTTCAGATAAAAAGAAAAAAATATTTCAGAAGTGAAGTAAATTGCTTAAAAAAAATGACAAAAACCATGAGTCCTGTACTCATATACTTATGCTTGTGTTTATAAATAATTTACTGCCATCTTTAAAAAAATCCAGTCGGCTCACACCTGCCGACATCATCATGCACAGCTCATCTATAATATGGTCTCACCTGTCAGGGACCTTTGTGCCTGGAGCTCTGCTGCATCATACATTTTTTTGTCACCTACTGTCTGTCTGTCTCCACTGTGCTCACAACCTTTGCCTGCTCCCAAAGAACACCGTCTCCCTATCTTCCTCTCTCTCTCTTCACATATTTACTGCCACACTGTGAAGGTTTCTGACTATTTCTGAAGAGCTCAAGATAATGCGTCAAGTCAAGCCAAGTCTTTTAAAAACTAGAACTGTAGTAAAAATGAAACTTGTTTTTAATTTCAGAAAAAAAACAACTTATATTCGAAGTTGAGAAAATGGTTACCCGTAAGCCAATCACATATTGTTTGGTTATGACGTGTGTTATTCGCCGGCTCAGCCACCTCCAACTTCCACTGTGAACACAGGAAGGCTGCGATAACAAAACCATTGAGTGAAATACCAGAGTGAACATGGCAGTTCACAATCACAATTATCACCTTGCCGGACTTTGGCCTCCCCAGTTTCTCGCTGACGATTGGTAACTTTTCCCAAAACCTGTCGGAAATCGGGAGTAGGGCCAAAACTTCCCCTCCATTCAAAATGTGAAACCAACACTCTTCTTGTTCGGGCTCCAGTTAGCAAATGCCGGGAATATTCTCCAAATTAGAGCAAACAGAATCCCATGTCTCCGTGTCCGTTTTCACTTTCCCTAATCTAAACTACAATCCTAAATTTGGCACTTAGAGTCTATGTCACGGCTCTCAGCCCGCCCTCTGTTCGTTGATTGGCTGGCTGTTTTGGAGCCAAAGGAAAACTAGGAGATAGTTCGCTATCTCAGACTGAGTACAGAAGCGAACTGAAATTGAGCGGAAGTAAGAAGTCTGTCATAGTCAGGTTAGGCAAAATTGCTTGCAAACAAGTATTTCTACAATGGCACTAGTAGCCAAAAACATTGATTTTGTGTGCTTCTTTCACACGAGTAGGTGTCAGTATAATATTCAAGTCCTTTGTATTTGTGCCCATCAAAATATAAATCAAAAGCTATGTTTACATTTAAATGCATTTCTACTATTGGACTCGTAACTGAAAACGTTTGCCTTTGTGTGATGCTACATCCACACCAGTAGGTGTCAGTATGATATTTAGGGCTACTGGTTTATCCAGCAGCAAAATTAGTTTGTTGTGTATAATTTGTTGTGTTTAGTAATGTTTGACATTACTAGTAGTAATTATTATTACTATTATAAGTAATGTTTGACAAATACACCAGAAAAGGAGTATTTCTACAATGGCACTGGTAGCTAAAAATATTTTATTTTGCATATTGCTTCTTCCACAATAATATGTGTCAGTATAAGGTTAAATCAAGGCTTCTGTATTTTTTGCCATCACAACCTTGAACTTGGTTGAAAATAATTTTCTTGGAAACTTACCTACAATGTTTTTGACCTTAACTACAGTGAAACAGCCTGTAATTTGCTTTGACAGAAGATTGGGATGCTAGATTGACAAAATGTGTTACTTGAATGACATGCAAGAAACAAGTGGCCTCCTGCTGGGTCTTCTTCAAAGTCAGGTTGTAGGATATTCTAACTTTATATCTCTGATGACCTTGGTTGAGAACAAACCCAGAACCAATCAAGCACAAGCTGAGTATGATAATGATTTCTTCATTAGCATGTAATGCACTAATACTATGTTCCATTCAACTCAGAAAGTTTGTAGAAACTTTTGCAGAGACAACATGGTCAATTGTTTATAGCATTACACTTCAATAATTTAGTCCCCTAGAAACAACATCACCTTTTATAGCTTGACAAACATAACGCAAATTTTATACATTGCATGAAACATAGCACAAATGCTAATGCCTGAAACATGTTACTAATCATTTTAAGTGCATATAAATACGTATTAAGTATAAGTATTATGATAAACCAAACCGTTTCAAATTTTCACTGATAGACCAAAGGTGGGCTTTTTTGACATTTGTTTACAGATATTGTAAACCAGCCTAAGGTGGTCTAGCTGCTTTTTCCAAACTGATCTTAAGCTGGTCTGTTCCTTGTCTCTGCCTTAAACTTGTCTGATACCATTCTATAATCATCAAAGAAACCAGTTTAACCAGCTTATTCATGATAGGCTGGTTTAAGCTACTTTTTATTGTATAAGCCGAACAGACTAATGTTCATAGACAGTTACAAAACATTTGATGAAAAGCACTTTGCTTATCTGTTTCATCATTCATCAGTAAAAACAATACTATATTTGGAAACCAACCCTAATTCAGCACAGTAACCTAAAATGCGTAAAGCATATGTTTGCTTGCACCACAAATGCACTGACACGAATATTACGCAACAATGCCTGCATTAAACACACCTAAATACACACGCTCAGAGTAGAGCATTGTTCGCGGTTACGATAGAGGGTGTCCGTCTATGATTGATTTCACCATGGCTGGAGATTTCTCCAGTCTAACCAGTACGTAATCATCCTTGTAAAATGTTTATGAGAGCCACCGCTGTTTCCCATGATTCCATTCTTCACTCACTCGCTTGCTGAAAATGAGAGTTATAGCCGAACGCACACCTGCGGTCCGCTGAGCTGGCTGCGGCCATTGATTTTGTTTTGGGTGGAGGGAGTCGGGGATTGGTGTGTGCGGACGGTCCTGAGATGGGGCTGTTATATTAGCCGGGTTTGATTGGGAAGCTGAAATTGGAACATATTCCAAGGCCTCTTACACAAACCCTGACAACTATAAATCTCACAGCCAGCCTTGCACTTGGGGCGGGAGGCAAAAGACAGATGTTATTTACTTCCAGCATGCCCCTCAAGCCCACCCGCTCCCACAGGACATGGACCATCCTTTTTTCATGTTTTTTCTGAACGCCCATCACAGCACCAAATTGCTTGGGTGGGCGAAGCTCCGGCCTGCTCAAATTCCTGCCCTCTTTCAGGCAGTCTTCATGGCAGATGCCTGCACATACCATACATTTGAGCAATAGCTGTCTCTACGCTACATTACAGGAAATGTTACATTCCCCACATATGACGTACAGTGGTGGCAAATGTATTAGGACACATGACAATGCTTAAATGTCAATAAGTGATAAAATGTCAAACCTTTTTTTTTTTTTTTTTTCAGGAAGGAAGTTTGACTTTTGGAAGTTACAGTATGTTTTCATAGTGTGAAACAACTTGAATTCCTTTATGATATCCCTGTTAAATTTGTCTTAAGTCTCCAGATACATTGTGGGACCACTGTGTAAATGTTAAAAACTTTGGACTTACAAATGAACTCATCCACAATGAGCTCTGCATTCTTACAAGTGGTTAAGCATGAAAAATGATAGATTTATGATTCATGCTGATTTCAGTTGATGAGCAAATAAAACTTAACTACACATTATTTGCAGTCCACCTCACATCCAATAATGACTAAACGCTTACTGTTTTGCTATTTTTATAACAAGTAAAGTCACCACTTTCAAAATATGTTGCTTTATTGTGAAATTCAACAAATAAATGTGCTATTTTAGGGCTCTTTTACAGTTCAAGTGGAAGCATGTAGCGCATGTGAACCAATAATCTCTTCCGCTTTAGTACTACTTGTTAAAGTGAAGAATAAACATGAATGAACATTCAGTGATGGAGGAAGTACCTGAAAGCCATAGTTAAGTTAAAGTATAGATATCTTACCAGAAATTTACTCTAGTAGAATTTAACCCTCTATAGTATGGAGTTGCCATATGGCAACAATTAATTTATACTCATTTCCTTGTTATTCTGAAAAAACTACAATATATCAAATTAAGGGAATTAAAAGGGTAGGCCTTAAGGTAGCCAATGATGTACTGTTTTTAAGTCACATAACAACTGAATGTCCTCCCAAAACTCCTTTTCCCACTGTTACCCTGACACAGAAGACACCTGTTAAAGTGCTTCAGAAAATGCTCTATTAACCTAATTTCTAAACATCTTTTCTCAAGGGGGATTTTTTTGCAACATGTTTGGTAAGTAAATTAGATATTGTATTTCATAAATTAATTTAGTCTAACATAGTTTTACTGTAAATTAAGAAAATATCAAGGTTGCCATATGGCAACTCTGTACCACTATGGAGAAATAGGTGCGTTGCCATATGGCAACACTGTACCACAGTGGAATTGCAGTAATGCATTTCCCCATTGGGATTTTTTGTAGATAGTAGCATCAATAAAATTATCACAGATATTTAATGATTTGAAGTGTTTATTGTAGTATAGTTGTATTTATGTATAAATAAAATTATGTCTTCTTTTCAGAAAATGAATACAGCTATATTTTATGGAAAGGGCAATAGGAAGAGTGCAGAGTTGGCCTGTAATGGAGATGAAAGGGTGGTGCAAATACCCTGGCTGCAGGGGGATCATCCACATGAAGTGCAGCAAATGTGACTTGCACCTGTGCATCACAGCTGAAAAGAACTGATTTTTGCAGTTTCATGGGATGTCATGAAATGTGACATGAGTTGGATTAAGACAGGGCAACATGGATGGACTGGGAAAACTGAACCCCCAGTTGCTCCCCGGGCGCTGGATCTATAGCTGCCCACTGCTCCGGGTGTGAGTTCACTTCTCACTTCTACTGCTGTGTATGTGCACTTGGATGGGTTAAATGCAGAGCACCAATTCTGAGTATGGGTTACCATACTTGGCAAATGTCACAACTTTCACTTTTCACTTTACTTCAGGGAGCTGCCTATCGTAATACCTGTATTTTATGTTTTCATGTTCTACATGGTATTAGTGCATGTTCCAAGCTACCATACATTTACTTAACTTGTATAAAATACTTTCAAAAAGACTTGTTTTTGTTGTTGGAAACTTTGTGGATGTGGATGTGGATGAAAATAATAAAAAGCTGATGAATTTGATATGCATATATGGTACAAAAGCATTTTTTTTGTCCGTTTGCAAGCATTATAATACTTTTAAGTACCATTTTGAAGGTTAAATGATAGGCACCTACTTACTTTTGGTCTGCATGAGTTCCAAGTATAAAAATCTATCAATATCTAAAAGAAATTTCAATTTTAATAGAAAATATAATCATAAATTAATATAAAAACTTCTTTTTTGGCCATTTTCCATTGTTGTACACTGTTGCCATATGACAACGCTTTCCTAACCCCCCCCCCAACCCCCCCCCCCCCCCCCCCCCCGAAAAAAAATTTCAAATTTTTTTTGGGGATTTGTATAATTGAAGCTATTTTATGTAATAAAAACTTATTTAAAAAAAATATTGGTTGCACTTTATTTTACAGTACGCACATGTACTTATAGTGTACTTACAGTGTATTTATCTAAGAAAATTCTGGTAATACAAGGTAAAATGGGGTAGGGTTAGGTTTAGGGGTAGGTTCAGGGTTAGTACCTAGTTATTACATAGTTATTGTAATTACTATAATAAGTACATAGTATGTACATGAGGAACAGGACTGTAAAATAAAGAGCTACCAAAATATTTCATGGTTAGAACATAATGCGTACCACAGAGGGTTAAAGTCACTGAATCATTCATTCAACCGATTCGTTCAGAATAAGGAAACACCATGTGGTGAGTCTGTTCTTGGCAGTGTCAAAGTAGGCGGCAAAAACAAGCATGTATATATATATATATATATATATATATATATACATATATATAATTTCGCTATGGCTTCAGTACAGTAAAAATTTAAAAGTTGATATAATTTTAAAAATAATTTATATTTCTACTCGTATTTGTATAAAACTTTTGTTTTTCACCTGCAAAATCCTCACATCCTTTTGTAGTAGGTATAATTCCCTTCCTAAATAATAAAATCAGCTATATTTTTGCATGTAGGCCCACTTACTGTATGCTTTGCGAGAAAATCTCTCACACAGCATAAGTGGATCTTTATACTTGTAAAATATAGCCGATTTTATTAATAGTGTGAATACTATTCACACACAGTATACATATTCATATATTATTTTCCAACTAAAGCAGTATTATTCACTCTCCCACTCATTCCACTTAACCAGACACATTAATGCAACATTTTAACACGGTACCAGGCATATGTCAATTATTTCATTATCTTTGCTGTCCTTTATATGCAAATGAGGCTTATAGAATGCACCAAATTAAAAACAAAAAGTCAGTGTTGTTTGATTGGCGCAATTACCATTTCAGTATTACCACCCTCGGAAAGCTAGCAGTAATTTAGGAGGCAATTAAAAGCAGACTTTTAATAAAATGAGATGTTTGTGTTTATGTTCTAATGATCATAGCAGCGGTAATTCATCAAATGATGGAGGCATGTATCTAGATATATTTTGAACCCATATGGTTCAAATGACGGAGATGCAACCGTGTTTAGGAAACAGTCGTAACTAGTTCATTTCTATATTCATCATACTATGGCGAACCCATACAAATGTGCAGTGTGTTGCCTCCACATCTGCCTGAAAATGAGCCAATCATCATTTCTCATGTCCTTTTATGTCCTCATTGTCTTAATTCACTGAGACAAATGCAGATCAACTCCTTCCTGTAGAACTGTTCTCACAC
Organism: Carassius carassius; assembly: GCF_963082965.1. Taxonomy (NCBI): domain Eukaryota; kingdom Metazoa; phylum Chordata; class Actinopteri; order Cypriniformes; family Cyprinidae; genus Carassius; species Carassius carassius. The sequence continues at coordinate 17,452,328 of NC_081802.1, forward strand.
ATTCCTTCAGAGTCTGCCAGCTTCCTCTTGGCTCTGAAGGAGCACAACTGCATTAAGACCCGAAAGTCTGATTCAGTTCCTAGACAAATGGAATTTTAAGCTCCACTTGTGCTAAGCCGTATCCTCTGACAAAACCAAGAAAACAATAGACTCGCAGTCACCATGTTGAATTTTCGACAAAGACTGTCGAAGAGCTTTAATTGCACTTAGTCTGTGTTGTTGTGAGAAGGTCTCCGCGGTCAGTCCACCGTGGGGTTTTTAATGGATGTTAATCTCTTTTAGAATCCTCAGTGGGATGTAGTCAAAGCAGTGTAATGAGGAAAAATGTCACATGACACAGCCCAAGCCAAAAACAAAGAGGTGTTAGTCAATGGAGGGAATCTGCGTTATCACATTAACTATGAACATGTTCCACTAGTGTCCAAATACTGTGTGTCTTCCTTTTGAGCAGTATGTCTGTAGCTTTATTATGTCTGTGATGGCACTGAGTGTAACTGTGTTAAAATACTTTTGTGGTAAAATACTTTTTGGAGCCACTGTAAAATGATGTCCACTTGGGGAAGATTCTGAAATCTTCTTCTAAAATGAACTTTTTTTTTTCTCAGGTTCTCATGCGTAGGTTCAGTAATTTCACTCATTGTCATTAAAGAGAAATGACTGAACATAAATATAAGAGCCTGAGGAAAATGCTCATTTTAGAAGAAAATTTCAGACGGCACTTAGAGGCTTTTGCATCTGAACTCTTCAATTTTAATTCATTAAAAGAACTAATTTAGAGAGGATTAAAACATGACAGAAACAATGTTCAATAGTTAAATTACATTTAGTCACGAATGCAATCGCTAGAAATATTGTTAGATATAATAGAGATGTATTGTTTAGTGCTAATCATGTTAAGGTTACTGTAAGTTATTTTGCTGTTTTACAAATTAACACCTAGAACTCTCATTATTAATTTGCATACAATACCTGTCATGCCCCAAAATCAGGAGACAAAATAAATAAATAAAACAAAAACTAAATGAAACTAAACGCAGTAAAACATAAACAATAAAACACAGTGAGATAAAAAAAATAAATAAATAGCGAAACAAAACAAAATAAAATGCAATAAAACAAAACTAAACAAAAAAATATTAATATGATGAGAAAAAAAATCAACAAATCAAAATGAAATAAAACAAAATAAAATAAAATAAAAAATCACACAAAAAAAGAAAAAAATAAACAACAAAATTAAATCCAATACAACAAAATAAAACAATGCAATAAAATGAAATAAAATGAACAACCAAACAAAATAAATGAATAAATAAATAAAAAAAACCTGACATTTATTTATGTTGTTTAAACTATACTTTATGTTCCTGTATCATCTTGGACATGCTGTAGAGCAAAAGAACCATTAGCTGCTGCTGTGGCAGGAAAACAACAGCTCAGCGTGGATGCTGCACCGTCTCTTCAGTCCCTTCATGCTGGAGATGAAACCGCACGATTGGGATTCTGGCAGGAGGATTAGCGGATATTGGCAGAAATGGAATTGAGTGTATCAGAGCCAGAGAACGAGAAGATGAGGAACAAAAACAGTGCCATTTTGACAGAGGCGAAGCAATTAAATGTTGCTAAGGCAACTGTGATGGCTGTGCCCTCATCAGGCCACGGTTTGGCCTCTCTCTCACAGATAGAGTAAGGGGAAGGCAGAACCTTTGAAATTAAATGTGGCCTTCCTAGCGCAGTCACATATTAATTTTGTCTGTCCTTAACCCAAACATCGTGACCTTGTTAGATGAGCCGCCACAAATACAGCCCTCCTACATCCTCACCTCTCGGCTCAATGCTAGATGATGCAGGCGAATTTCCATCTGTTTTACCCAGCTTGACTTACAGTGGGACTGCAAAACACTTATTTGTTCCTGTAGGATATATATACAAACAGACCAAAAGTTTGGACACACCTTCTCATTCAAAGAATTTTCTTTATTTTCATGACTATGAAAATTGTAGATTCACACTGAAGGCATCAAAACTATGAATTAACACATGTGGAATTATATATGGAATTATATACATAACAAAAAAGTGTGAAACAACTGAAAATGTCATATTCTAGGTTCTTCAAAGTAGGCACCTTTTGCTTTGATTACTGCTTTGCACACTCTTGGCATTCTCTTGATGAGCTTCAAGAGGTAGTCACCTGAAATGGTCTTCCAACAGTCTTGAAGGAGTTCCCCGAGAGATGCTTAGCACTTGTTCGCCCTTTTGCCTTCTGTCTGCGGTCCAGCTCACCCCTAAACCATCTCGATTGGGTTCAGGTCCGGTGACTGTGGAGGCCAGGTCATCTGGCGCAGCACCCCATCACTCTCCTTCTTGTTCAAATAGCCCTTGATGCCTTCAGTGTGACTCTACAATTTTCATAGTCATGAAAATAAGGAAAACTCTTTGAATGAGAAGGTGTGTCCAAACTTTTGGTCTGTACTGTATATATGTTGTTAATATGTCAATTATTCCCCATGACAACTGTAAGAAAGTTCTAAAGTTTAAGACTTTATACTTTGTCTCCTGAAACAGGGGTTGCAAACATTTGGATGTAAAAAACCGCCCTATATTTGTGGATATCCATCCATCCATTGTTTGTTAATTATGTCTCTGTCTATCTATCATTATATCTATGTATCATTCTGCAAAATCTGGTCAGGATATCATTGATTGTTAGTTTTATTATTATCGTTATTATTAAGGAATTGCCATTATTTTTTCAGTTTTGCATAAGTATTTATTATTTAAGGAAATTTAATTTTAATGTGTTAATATTTAAATATATTATTACTTAAATATTGATTTTGTTAAATAATTGTATTTGCACTGAGGTTGTCTTTAGAAAGTCCTTGGAAAGAATTGTGAAGCAATACTAATTTTGAAATTAAATAAAAATTTAATTTAATTATGATTTGAATCTTCAATTAATCATCTTTGTCTTCTTTCAAATTTTTATTTATGTATTTATTTTTTTCTCCACCCCCCAGTTTTTGTAAATATCTAAAACTACAAAGATCATAGATATCATTATCTAGAGCTAAATGAAGTCGAAAATCAAAACCGAATGAGCCCTTGTGATTGTCGAGTGCAGTCGATCGGTGTTTGTTTGTGAACTTGTGCGTGTCTGACAGACTTCCAGATCACGAGGCAGACATGCGCAATCTTTTACGTGAACATTTTACGCATTCATGCGCGAAGATGAGGATTGCCGATGGTGCGCATTATCCTGCGTGATGACTCTCCGGCTCCAGCTTGTTTGAGGTCATTTGGCACTTGCTTTAGTCCATTTTAGCAAGAACACTTCAAACAGATTGTTTTCAGAGATCCGGCTGCACATTTAGTTTTTTTTTCAAAGCAGAACCTTGTTAGTCGCCATTAGGAATATGAATTCATCCGATGAATTGAAAGAATTGCCTTCACATGACGCCATCTCATCTTCACATGATATTCACGGTTAGCCTTAAAAGAAAAACCAAGGCCCAAAGTTTTTTGTTTTTTTTCTCCCTGTGAAGGGTTGGTCTTTATCTGTGCTCAGAGTTGATCCTGACGAGGGAAAAGGTGCAGGGCTGTAAAATTGAAAGAAGAAATACATCAAAGAGGAGTAATGAACCTTGTCCAATCCCAGCTCGGCCGAAAGGCGCTCTGGGCCAGGAGATGGGGAGAATTCTGATGAAGCCGTTTTCTTTGCCGGAGCAATGGCCTGGGAATGTGTGTGTGGCTGGCCGGCCGTGGTAAGTGTTAGGCGTCAAGCCAGGTGAACGCTCTTACAAGCCTCACCACTTTTGATTCTTTCACTCACCTGTGAGCACCATTCTTGAAAGCCTTCCGATCCGAGACCGAGGGTCCTAAATGGGAACCTTGGTGTTGGTGATGAGTTGGAATCCTGCAGGAGGGGTTCCATACACCTCATTAAGCTCAAAGCGGGCATCAAGACGTAACTTAACAAACCTCGCTAGACCTGTGTGAAACCGAGCTTCCCAGCAGCATTAAAACGCCAGATTGTCACCTCTTGAGGAAAAGATGAGGGGCTTTTTGTTGGGGCAAAATGTTGTTGCTGTTGTCTCTTTATGCAGAAGTCTGGTCCCAAACGGTTTTGAAAACTGTAATTAGTGCTTGTGTGATTACTCTTAAGTCCCATTCACACCAGACATGATAACCACAACTAGAACTTTAAAGATCTGAATCCACCCAATTTTAATGAACTTGAGCTTTTAAGACAGAATATTAGCGTCTGTCGTTATTGGTGGGAATGGGGCTTTCAAGGCATAATTCATCCAAAAACGAATGTACTCACCCCCAAGCCATCCAAGATGTAGATGAGTTTATTTCTTCATCAGAACAAATGTATAGACATTTAGCATTACATCACTTGCTCACCAATGGATGCTCTGCAGTGAATGGGTCCAAATGAAATGGATCTGTCAGAATAAGAGTCCAAACAGCTGATAAGAACATCACAGTAATCCACAAGTAATCCATACCACTCCAGTCCATCAATTGGGCCAAAATACCAATCCATAATCCGTAATAACACTTCCTTGAGAGACCAAATTGAATCCAATGTGAAATATGCATTAGGAAACATATAGCAGTCAAACTAAATTACAGAATGGTAAATGTGAATCCACTTTAAGGTTGAGGTTGTAACAAATTGTGTGTGTTTTGAGGAGTTCAAAGATATGCTGTGTAAAAAGGTCAAATAAAATTAGTATAACCTCCAAATATGATTACCTCCCTTCCTAAAATATAAATGCTACTATGTTTTCATGATCAAAGGCTTATTTACACTATATTAAATGCAGTATTACACATGATGCTGTACTGAATTCAAACCAAATACTATCCCACACCCCCCGCCTATCACAGCACCCCTGATTATATCATACAGGACATATGATATTCATAATCAACATTTTTTTTTTCAATTTCCCACAGACTACCAGGTGGCCCCTATCTAAAAACCCAGTGTCTAATTTACCAACTTGAACTTGACTCATGGGCATCAACAACATTCTCGCGCTATCAATAGTTTGCCTCTAATTTTACAATGAGGGTTATGGATAGACCAGCATATGATTGTTTAATAAGACTGCAGTTGCAAGGATCAACTTAATTACATGATGTAATGCCACGTTCTTATATTAGAATAATGTGTTTTCATGTCAAACCCTCCGTTTTCATCACAACATACATTTTTCCACCAATTGTTCAAGTGCAGCTGATGCTTAATTGGGTGGGTGTGATTTAGCAGCACTCGCGCTTGCTTGATTTAATGGACTAAATGGTCTGTGCCCATGGCTGGCTGTTCTAGCCCATCCTCATTATCTAAACTGTGACTGCAGACAACATCAGACATGAGTGGGATTCCAGCTCGGAAGGAGATTTGCGAATCATCTAACATGGTCACAGAAAGAGGATTAGAGGTCGTGTCTTCTCACCTCACTGAGATCTTTAGGCTATTCTGTGCTAGTTGAGTTGTGGGTCTCCTAAGTCCTGCTTAGCCGCCAACTCCTGTATGAGTCATTATAGATCTATTTCAAAAATCTGGCACTGGAGTCCTCTCATTTTCACACTATTGTTCCTAGGCAAATGCCTCCCTGATGGAATTGTCTTGAATATTGTTGGCATTAAGTGTAAAATACCCAATTCCTTTTATTCAAATATGTTCCTTTTAAGCTAACTTAACCAAGGAGGTCTATAAAGTGAAAGTGAAAGTGAAAGTGACGTGACATTCAGCCAAGTATGGTGACCCATACTCAGAATTTGTGCTCTGCATTTAACCCATCCGAAATGCACACACACAGAGCAGTGAACACACACACACACTGTGAGCACACACCCGGAGCAGTGGGCAGCCATTTATGCTGCGGCGCCCGGGGAGCAGTTGGGGGTTCGATGCCTTGCTCAAGGACACCTAAGTCGTGGTATTGAAGGTGGAGAGAGAACTGTACATGCATAATACTTATTCGATGGGACTCTCTAGAAGAATATGATTTAAAATTTGCCATTCTTGCTTGTTTGGTGTTGCAGAAGTTTCGGAGCAAATCATCTGTAGCTGTAAATGTCATACTATGCAATTTCACACTTTTTAGATCACTCATTCACTCACTGTATATTAACATATTTTTTAATATAATTTATAAATGTAATTTATAAATACAGTGACTTAAAAAGCAGCTTTTTTGATACGTATGTTTTTAATTTCTGTATTTAAATTAATCAATTGTGTAGGGGTATAAAGACAAAAAATACTTATATTATTTCAGGATGGTACTGTCCTGATTTCATGAGAAAAAGAAATATTACATTTATGTATGTGTGTATGTATTTATTTTGCATTTTATTTATAAAATTATATTTTTTTTGTTATTATTTATTATTTTAGTACATATTATTTTGTATATGTAAAATGTCAGGGTGGTACAACTGTCCTAATATCATAAGAGGGTAGGCGGTAAGTAGTTTGGCTTTATTTTTTTTATTAGAATACTTTTGCTAAACATTTGGTGTGACCAATTGTCATGTGGTCCAACCAATATGCGAGGAAAAGAAAAAAAGAAATGATCATAGAGAGGTTCCCAGCAGACCATCATGACCATAGGTCAAAGTCCATTTGTTTCTTAAAATATCACTCAATTTGACATTTGTATGACAAGGCACAGTTCATTCAGGCAGTAAAATGTCATGTGGTGCAACTTTCCAAGAAAACATAATGATATCCAGTATAGTCTAGAAGTCAGGGACCATCTTTGAGAGGCAGCTTTTCTTGCCCTCCAATTTTACAAGCAAAGACATGTTTCACTCATTGGATCTTTGAGGATTTGCCCTTCTTTTTATTTTCGGAAAACCATACCTCTAATAATTTAATAATTTCACACCTTCCACCGAGCGCATCCCAACGGACTTCAGCCAGAATAAAGTGTCTTGCACTACTGGCTCTGAATGCGGACTGGTGTCATTTTTCATCTAGATTTATGGCTCGGGGTAGCTTATCTGCATTTTTAGTGTGATTAAAAAGTGTGCGCTTGGTTCTCCCCATCACGCAGAAGATGCAATCACACCCTTTTCTGATTTAGCCTTGCCATATTGCACATTAGGAGTAAGGAGTTGTATTAGTAGTGGTATTATCATCAAAGAAAATGGTCAGAAAGACCTTTCTCTCTTTTAAATATGACCTTTGAGCATTTATATCATTCCTTTCCTTGGGTAGATGCTTGCAGTAAATGGGCCACAAGCCAAATGGGTCTTAGTCATTAATATTGTCCTAATAATTTTCCACAAATGTGTCCAAAATGCACGCACTTCCAACCTTCCTTACTTCCTCGCTCAACTCGAAATAAAAGTGTATGAGTAGACACCTATTTGTAATTCGAATGAAACCCGTTAAATTGTTATTTTGGTGTTTAGTTATTAATAATGTTTCTTATTATTATCAATGTTTAAAAAAATAGTAATAATATATTTGAATGTTTTTTTAGAAAGTATTCGCAGTACAAAAGCTGACGGTTTTGTGAGCTCATGTTGTTATTGTAGGACTATGAAGAACTGTAGTCAAATAAATGTAGTTTTGGTGAGCAGAAGAGACTTCTTTCAAAAACAAAGAAATAAATAAAAATGAGTAGTAGTAGTAGTAGAAGTATTGCATACTTTTGACAAGCATATGAAGGGTTAATCTGTAAGAGCAAAAAAAAAACAACAAAAAAAAAACCCTGCATCTAAGATCATGTTAAAGCCTGTTAACCATGTTGATATCATTCCCAGGAATTGTTCCCTGAGGAATCAAACAGCATAAGAATTGTGGTCGTCTTAATCTAGACCAAATAAAGTAAATCATTGCACACAATATTTAATTGACGCATATGTCAAAAAGCAGCATATAATATATCTCAATTGCGCTGTAGAGACAGAACATCTTTGATTCAATAGATTTAATAAAACCTTGAGTCTACAGATAGGACTGAGTCATGATTTGCCTGTTGATATTGAATCACAGTCATTAAAATTCAAAACTTTACCAAGCATTGACGCATTAGAACAGCCTGTTCAATTGAATAAAATGAAAATAAGTCGTTCACTTGGTTATGCACTCCTGAAATTCTTCAGAAAGGTCTACTGTATGCCGTACAGGTACATTTATTCAACATACATCCCTCTCCACATGAGATGTTGCATAATATGCACAGTAAGCTGCGAAAAACACAATCCAGCTTTTTCTGCTAACAATGCCGTGCAAAATGTCATACTAGGCGCCTCGAGCATGTGCTAAGAAATGACAGAAGCTCTCTGAAAGACGTAAATGAAGAGCGCTTTCAGATAAAGTCCTGCTCCACTGTGGCTGTGAGATAACAGTGCTACGTTTTTACAATTTACCATTTGCCACAACATGTGTGGCTTTACAGCTATCTTCACGCACACAGGAGCCCGCTATAAAGTCTGGCTATCTTCAATTTAGCTCCGTCTAATGAGAACATTTAGCAGCCCGGGAAAGAAACGCTAGTCTGCAGTTAGCATAACCCTGAGCGCTGGAAGATGAACAAAATCTGATTGGAACTATATGTCTGGAAAGCCGCTGGGTTTTCTGAGCTGTAGATTCTCTGCAAAGCAGTTGCATTACAAAGAGGGTCAATAGCTTCTGTAAACCAGGGCTAGTTTAGTAGCACTGATACACTATTATACTATTATAGACTATTATAGAGAAAAAAAAAAAAAGAGTCAAAATTCTAACACAAGTGGCAAAAAAAAAACACAAAACAAAAACCTTTTATTCTTTTGTGGAAATTGGCTTTCATGCATTTATTGCATATTTGATCTTATTTTTGTTATTTTTTATTCAAATACATGCACTACCTTACATTCTATATAATCACACAGAACAAAAGGCAGAAATCCAGTGTGTATTTTTGCTGCGGTAGTTTGTTGATCTATGAAAACTGGCACAAGGCGCAATATGATCATGTTATATGACTTTTATGTTGTATTGGCAATGAGACGGTGTTGCGCATTAAGATGAGATGAATGCTATAGTTATTACAGGAACATTATGAAAAGCTTGTTTTCTAATGGCTTATTTGTTTATTGAAATGAGACACTTTACCTGAGGCCAAAAACATCTGATAACGCCGCGCGAGTCAAAGGGAGCCAATAAATGCCTGCCGCTTTTATCATTTGTGGTTATGGTGGGTGTGAATAATCACCGCTGTGGAGTCTCCTGCACTAATATGTCATTATTCATGGGATAAGAATTATTTGAAGTGGACATGGTGAGATTGGGTCACAGCAAATGAATGTAATTTCAGCCATGGCTTCTAAACCTCCAAAATAATTACTGCTTTAGCATTCTGACTGTGATAGCTGTTGCAAAACATGTTTTTGGAATGTTCAAAATATGTTTTTGATTTACTTTTTTCTTTTTCTCTCTCTCTTTCTCAGTGACATCAACCGATTTTAATCTGTGATCTGATGTAATGTAATTGTGAAATATGATATTCAACGAGATCAAATGTAAGAGATCAAATGTTGTTTATTTATGCATGTATGTATGTTTATATGCTAGAATGGATAAATATTATTTATTATAAATATAGTTGTGAATGTACATTTTAAATAAAGATTTTAGATTAAATTAGTTTTAAGTAGTAATATTATTAGTAGTATTATTATTAGTAGTAATATTATTTCCATTAATTCAATATTTTATAAAGAAAAAAAAGTCTCTAAATTTGTTTAGACACCAATGCTTAGATTTCAGATGTCAATACATTATGATAATAATAATAATAATAATAATAATAATTGTTGTTATTTTAAAGAGTACAATTAATAATAATAAAAAAATGTATAATATAAATGAAACATTTATTATATTTATTTATAATATATACTCAAAAATAAAAAATTCTAATATATTTGTGTACATTTATGTATGTTTGTATATACAGTATGCTAAAATATATAAATATTGACAATCAAAAATTTCTAAAATGTAAAGTATGTTTATATATCTAGCTTAAAGAAATTATGTTATTATTATGTTATGTTATATAATTATGTTATGTTATTATTTTAGATATATATTTTTGTGTACTTAAATTTAAGGAAGATTTTAGATTAAATTAGGTAAATGTGTATAATAAATGTACATAAATACAATACAACCTTTTTAACAAACTATTTCCATGAATTCATTAAATAATATTATTGATTATTTTGAATTGATTCATAAACATTTTTATTTCTGTAAATTTGTTTGTACAAATAATGCTTATAATAATAATAATAATAATACTTTTAAAAAAGTAGGATTAAAAATATGTAATATAAAAAAATATATTAATGTTTATAAATCTAAATAATATTTATATAAAATCAAATATATTTATGCAAATACATTTACGTAAGTAAATAATACAAATATTTTTTTTATTTTTTTTGGCTGAAAGCCGACCAAATAGAGTCACCATAACTAGTTATGAAATGTATGATCTATGTGAAGTCTCTTTGTAACACATTATAGTGAGCTTATAGGAGTTATAGACTAAAGGAGTGGTTCAGGTAATGCTTTACTACCTCAGATGCACTAAATCAGACGGCATGTGAGTAGGGAAAAAAGACTGAATAACAGTCTTTGTTTGGCTCCCAGAAGTAATGGATTTTTTATGGGATTGAACATTTTTATGCACCAGAAGACTCACAAGGTCCCCCTACCACAGTCAGTGGGCCCTGGACTTCCACCGTTCAGGCTGTGGCAAATGTAATTAATTGGATCTGATTAAAATTAATGAACTAATTAAAGAACTGCTGGGGCCAGTTTCAGACTTCTGCGGGTAATACGGCCGTTACCAGGACAAGGCCACATGGACCTGCCGGTGAAGTAAGCGGCCCGTTCCAGTGCTAGGCTACACATTTTGTGTGTGTGTGTGTGTGGCTGCTTATCTTTTCTTCAAGGCTGTCATCATCTAGTGTGACCTAAATAAGTCACATCTTGTACGCCGTGGTAATCATGTTTGGGTTATAAGAGGGTGAGCTCAAAGGGTAAAGACAACAGCAGCATAACTTGGGGGAAGCTGTGGCCTGATGGTTAGGGACTTGGACTAGTTACCCGAAGGTCGCAGGTTCGAGTCTCGGTGCTGGCAGGAGTTGTAGGTAGGGGGGAGTGAATGAACAGCGCTCTCTTCCAATCTCAATACCCATGACTGAAGTGCCCTTGAGCAAGGCACTGAACCCCCAGTTGTTCCCCGGGCGCTGGATCTATAGCTGCCCACTGCTCCAGGTGTGTGTTCATGGTGTGTTCACTTCTCACTGATGTGTGTGTGCACTTGGATGGGTTAAATGCAGAGCACCAATTCCGAATATGGGATACCATACTTGGCAAATGTCAAGACTTTCACTTTTTTAACTAAGGGTGCCTTCACACTTGGTTCGCTTGCCTGGTCCGAACCAGAGTTTGATTGCTCCCCCTCCCCCTGCACCCGCTGGACTGCATTCATATTATGTTATTTGGGTCCAAACCGCGGCTCGTTTGCGTCATCAAGCCAGCAGCTGTTTATCCCGTTGCTTAGTAATGGTGGTGCAGAAGGCAGCGGCAAATGCATCACATTGCTCTATGCACTTTTATATATTTACGTTTCTTAACCGTTTGTTGTGTTTACAAAGCTTCGGTACATAATTATTCGCTACGTCTGTCTTACGAATGTACTGCAAATGATCTGAAGAACACTGAAGGCGATCAGAAATTACATATACAGCTCTCTGTTTGCAGATCCTCAGTCACGCTCATCAGAAAAGTGAGCGAAACACACACAAACACACATTTTCATCAAATAATACATCATTAATAGCGGTTAACTTCTGTGATTTGGCACGATTTCGTTCAAATAAGCAGCGAATCGTACCAGAGTACACATGAACTGTACCCAAGACCACCCTTTTTAAGTGGACTCAGGTAGTTTGCGGGTCCGCATCAGAGTTTGGAAGAAAGCGTTCACATCATCCAAACGAACCGGTCTCTGACTTCAATTGAACCTGGGTGCGCACCAAGAGTGTTAGTCTGTCATGCACTTGTTTGGAGATATCAGTCATTGCAACAACAAATCTAAATGCTTATGGTGTATTATTATTATTCAGATTAGAGGTATATTTATATAGAGGTATAGTCAGGTATAGTTCACCTGAAAACGACAACTGTCATAGTTTACAGTCTCTCATGTTGTTGCAAACCTGTATTTCTTGTGACACACACAGAAGGAGACGTTGTAAATATTTAGTTTAGAGCATCTGTCAACCAATCAGAATCAAGCATTCACCCATGCTATGAAAATGTAATATAGCCCAGACCTTATGAAAGAGTCAAACCAGACTGAAAAAGCAGAAGCAGGTCATCTGGGAGCTGACAACAGCTCCAGTCATCCTCTGAGATGAAAGAGACAAGGCGGGCTGACGAGGCAGGCATGCGCAAGCGTCTCCTCACTCCTCTGAAACCAGCAGACCCAGGCCGCACTGAAAAGGGGCCCGTTAGGGTTCATTGATATTCCATTCGGTTAAAACCGCGCTTCGTAAAATCCTCAGTGCAGGCAAGACTGACACAACAAGATAATGATGACAGGATCTCAATTAATTTAAGCAACGCTGGACTGGAGATGAGCGAGCCCGGTCTTATGAGAGGGAGGAGCAGATCTTGTCAGGAGAGGAAGGAGCTGATGAAGGCAGAAAATGGAAAAGGCTAAAAAGTTTGGTCACTGTATTGCAGGCGCTAAATCAGGGGAGCATGTGACTCCAGAACGGCCGTGAAGAGAGAGAATGCAAGTTAGGAACATGGTAATTTGAGTCTCTAATTAAATCTTTATATTTTCTCACCTCTGACTTAATAGTTGATATTAATACCGAGGTCAAAGTATCTGGACAAGATTGACATGTCGTAGAAGCAGGACACTCAACACAGGCACTTTTCATTTTAAATTTACACCTTAAATCTTTTTAGTTACTTTGGTACTTGTACTATTTATTTAATGGCATCCATCCATCCATCCATCCAGCAACAGTATGTCATCTCAGATTGGTGAAAAACACAAAGATGAAACTGTTGATGCCAAATTTACTGGCTGAACACCTTTGAACTGCTTGCTAATTTTGTTAATTAACTCTGTCAAACAAATCTTATAAACAATACGTTTAACGGATAAATGCAATATTACATCTTATATTGGAACAATGAAGCATTAACCAAAATTATATTTTGAAATAATATTTTATATTTTTTAATTCATGAATGACTTTTTTATGTTGGGTCTCTCTCACACACACACACACACACACAAACACACACATGTTTGTTTTTGTGTAAAGTGGGTTCATCCCATAGGCGTAACGGTTTTTATACTGTACAAACTGTATATTCTATGGCCCTACACCAACCCTACACCTAACCCTAACCCTCACAGGAAACTTTGTGCATTTTTACTTTCTCAAAAAAACTCATTCTACTGTATATGATTTATAAGCGTTTTGAAAAATGGGGAAATGTATATATATATATATATATATATTGTTCCATTGCAGGGATTCTGTAATATTGACTAAATTGCTAATTAAATTTACATTTTAAGGCTAAAACAAACTACAGATGTAATGTAGTAACATGCTTCCCAATCTGAGCATCATTTAAACTGCTGTATTGGTTGCATAGTTTTTCAACTAATTTAACTGCCGCTTGCGTGGCTTGAGTTTGTTGGCTGAGCAATATAACTGTGGGCAGCCTGTTATGTGGTTTCATGCTATGCCCACTTCAACAATGAAGCCATCCTGGCTGCTCACCCACTGGTAGGCATTCACTGTATTTCTCCCCCTCCACCTCCCCTGTTATGCTTAGCTGCTTCCTGCTTGAGGGTGTCACAGTATTTCAGCCGCCTGCCCCATTCCAAAGCCGCGCTCCCACGGAGAAATCCGTTTCTCAGCTGCATGCAGATAATGGAACATTTCTCTTCTACACTGGTCTGGCAACACGCAATTGCCCCTGCCACGCAAGAGTTGTTTAAAAAGTGCTAAGCAGAAAAACACGCTCACTTTAAAAAGAAACAAATTCTGACGAGAGTGCAATGGAGTACCTTGACAGAAAAATAGGCGAGGATTGGAGCATTTTTGGAGTTATTGTGACGATTAACCATATGGCTATACAGTATATGTAGGAGGACATATTTACATTTTTAAAAGGCCTGATATTACATTCTCCTAAAACAATAAATATACTTAACATCATGCAAATGAAATTTGCCATTCCTTTAGATTTACAAAACACCTTTAGATACAGCTGATGTGAGGGCATATTTTTGTAAGTATTCTCTTGTTAACAGGTGGGAAATGTATCTCACATATATATGTCTAGGTCATAATTCACTACAAAATCAAAAGAAATATAAAAGCATACATAAATTGCATATAACATTTTTGTTACTTTTTAACATTAAGAAAATAAAGCACATTTAAGCCCAGATTTTTATTACCATAATGCAAACACACACCCGGAGCAGTGGGCAGCCATATTGCAGCGGTGCCCAGGGAACATTTTGGGGTTTGGTTTTTGTTTAAGGGTCTCACCTCAGTCATGGTATTGAGGGTGGAAGAGAGTGCTTCACTCCCCCCACCTACAATCCCTGCGGGTCCTGAGACTTGAACCCGCAACCTTTGGGTTACAAGTCCGGCTCTTTTACCATTACGCCACAACTGCCCCATATAGGAAGGTAAGTATGTATGTATGCATGCATGCATGTTTGATGTTTGTTTCTTTCTTAATTTCCCTAATTTGTAATGATGAGCACTCAATTTTGCACTGTGTTAACCAACAATGCACTAGTGCTCTTTGTCATGTGCTTTCTGAGAGAAGGTAGACCCTGTGCCAATGTCTCTTGGCACACCTACAAGATCAATTAAATAAATAAATAATTGCAGTTTACCTTTTTCTCTGTCCCAACATCCATCTGCTGAGTCACAAGTTTTCATTTTACTGTCCTCTCTGTTTATGTTTTTGTCGACCTGCTCAAAGGGCAATAGAGTAGTGCCACCCTCAGTACCCAGAGAGGAAAGGTGGTTTCCTCTGACACACCAATTCCAGGACACAGGAATCGCTTTATAGATCCGATGTTCCGGCTTTATTTGTTTCATTGAGATCAAACAAGGTGACTTCTCTGACGCAATGGAAGAAGGGCAGGGATGTTTGGCAAGGGACGCCCCGTTGTGCATTTTAATTGAATTCCACCCGGACCTCCACCTGTGTGGGTGGGGGTGCATCAGTAGGACATTTCCTGTTGACGTGGGACACATATGTGACCAGTGACACATGGTAGGTTATATAAGTTTTTGTAGGACTCCTTGCCACTCTCCTTCCTCAGGCAACCTGGGAGCAAACTGTGGCTGTGGAAACATTGTTATGCCATGCTATGAGAGATAAACACTCCAGCCAGAAAAAGAGCACAGAATCCTCTGTCTCTGGTGGGCTTTTCTCCAGAATATCCTCTACTGAGCTCAGAGCCAGCAATTTGGCTGCCACAGGCAAGATCAGGGCCGGTGCCATAGATGAATCCAGTCAAACCCCATACATGCAGCCCAGTGGGGAGGGGTTCTGCGATCAGCTTCCCTTGAGGAATAGTAAGCATCTCAACACACAAGACACAAGTTCAAAGGCAGAGGTTGCACTTTCTAGAGCCTTGGATAATCACTCAGGTTTGCTCAGTGGTGCGGGTGAAGCTGACAAGCTTTGACCCTCACACAGGCCACCAATTTGGCATTCGCTTTGAGTGCTTTTCTCTTTTTGGCTGGAAACTGCCATTGAAAAAACAGACTTGGGAGTGTTCCAGTCATCTGAAGAGCTTAGAGAAGCTTACCTGCTTTCTTTTTCTGCTGTGCGTGAGCTAACGAGCAGAGTGCATGCGACTCTGAGGTGAAATAGAGGACCATCATGCACTTGGAGAGGAAAAATAACTGCATTAAATTTAAAACAATTTTTCCTTTTTTATTTGTAGGTACAGGAAATGCCACAAGTTGGATTCAAGCCCATGTAACCCAAATAAGCACCAAAGCTAAATATATGTCGGTGAATGTACTGTATGTCACCACATGTGTCAAAATACTGTTTGTGCTAACCAATAGTCCACTTTGACATCTAGCAAGTCATTGGTATTTGAAGACAGAAATAGATTGGAAATAGTTGCAAGTTGAATTCAAACCAATATGGTCCACATGAGGCTCAGTGTCTCAAAGTAAGCACACTAACTGCTGGGTCACCAATCTAACATTTAGAAAACATTTTAGCCTTTTATCCTTGTAGGCTTTTTTCACATGCTTATTATTTTTCAAGAAATGAACTGGAGACACATGAATAGGAATAGTTGCAAGCCAAATTTGAACCTGTGAAGCCTGCATGAGCAACACAGCTCAATGTATTAAAATATGTGTTTTAGCTCTTTGGTGACTCTGACATCTAGTTAATTGTCAGTGTTCCCAGGTACATTAGAGAAGAGACAAGAAATGAGATGGGGAATTGGATTAGAAATTGTTGCAAGCCAAATTCAAACCATTGTAGTCCATCTGAGGTCAAAGTGTGCACTAATGTCTAAGGCACTACTCATTTTTTTTAAACGCTTTTCCATATATACATTTACATTAAACTAGCTGGAAAACATGATTAGGATTAGTTGCAAGCTACATTCAAACCAGTGTAGCCCATATAAGGCTTAATGTGTTCAAGTGTGTTAACCACTAGGCCATGGCTCTGACATCTAGAAAAAAAAAATACATTTCAGCCATTAAGCCCTTTTCCCTATGCTCATAAGATTTCCAGAAAATGGGCTGGAGAGCATGATAAGGAATAGTTTTGAGCAAAATTCAAACCAGCAAATCCTGCATGAGCATCATAGCTCAATGTCCCGTTGTTGCTACTTTATACGTAACAAGCTGACAAAGTTCCAACCCTAACCAGACTCAAATTAGGACATCTGGAATAAAGAATAGGCTTAAGACGAACCTATATTTCATGATCCATGTTTTCTCTGGCTTGCAGACACTCCATGTGACAATTTTCATCATCAACACATTCTGCTAATGTCTTTGCACAGCATCTATTGGCACTAGTGCACATGCGAGTGCACTTAAACACAAAGGGTCCCCTAGGTATCACGTACACATAAATGTTTACGGTCAATGGAGTGTACTTTGGATGGCTTGCATCTTCAACTATGTGCTAGATGGATCAGAACAAGGAAAATTAAGGATACCTTGGCCTTTTGTGAATGCTTAATGCTAGGCATTAGCTGTGCCATATAGTAATCTGTATTTGTTTAACAGACATGACCTAATTACCTATTGCAAAATATAAAGTTCTTACTTCGAAAACCTAATGAGTGTGGCTGCTACCTTGTTTCCTGATTAGACTGCAAGATTGGACGTATCGGTTCCTGCCCTATATCAGTCAAAAATGCATTAACCAAGTCTGCAAGTATGCAGTTTCAGCAGAACACCAACTATAAAAACACACTCCCTCTTGCCCCATCCGGACCTTCCTAGAACATTCCTATACTGTTCCTCCTCTGGGTCACTGAATGGCCAGTTCATCCAGCCAGGGGGGAATATAATCCTCCACAATTGAGGCATTTTCTGAACTCGCCTGTCTGTGAAAAGTTGTGCGATTACTGGAACTATTAAAAGAGTTTCAAAGCTCATTAACTTTGTGGTCCCATTTCCGTTTTAGTGTGCTTCAAAACATCAACTGCAACATGATAGATGCTATGCTGTTTTATCTTTCAGTCCCACATAGATGAGGTGAAGCGGATGCCACGTGATACATGACATTATTAAACTAATTCAGAGCTGGTACCCCAACACCACACTCTCGGCGTACAAGGGACAGCAGCTGTCTATTCAGGAGGCGATGCAGAGTTGTTTATATGCAGGACCTGGACAAGTAAGGTAAGGTGTAATGTGAGCGTGGGCACATAAGAAAATGTATTGTTCAGGCAACAAAAAATATTTGACAGATATCTCAGAATTGAGTGGATTCTTTTTTCTGAAAGCTTGAACAGAAACCAAGAACTGATTTGGATAGCATGGCTAAGATCGTTTGGTTACTTGACAAATTTGACAAATATGAACACAGTTTGAGTCCTTTGGATCTTGTTTTGAAACTTTAGAAGAAACATGAAATGTGAGATTGGGGTCTTTTGGTCAGGAAACAAACCTTAGGTGCTGGATAAGGCCAAAAACAGATTGTCCGCAAGTATGCTGATGACCATGTTTTATAGTTATGTTCTTGTGTTACTGTGGTAGTAAGAAGTCTCATGGAAGGTAGCTTTAGATTTTACCAGACTTGGCCATTAAACCAGATGTATTATTAGTCAGATAGCTAGCTATAAATTCAACAGGTTAGCAAACTAGCTCAAAGATTTTTTTTCTTAAAATTTCTGCACTTCCATGACAATGGTAGACCTGAAAGTTCGTAATGCTTCTCATAGCTTAACTTGAGAAAGTGACAACACCAAAAATTTATCGCGTTTATATAGCTAGCAAGCAGTCTTAATTGCATAATTTTTCGGGCTTAAATTGAAAGTTTACCCTAAAAAGAAAAGTCTGCCATTAATTATTTTATCTCATGTCATTCCAAAATTAAGATCTTCCTTTTGCAGAACACAAAATTATATTTCATAAAATGTTGTATTTTTTGTTCATAAAAAAGAAAGACAGGGGTGTCCAATCCTGTTCCACCTTCCTTCCTCCACAACCCCAAATAAACACACCTGAACCTGCTTATCAAGTTCATTAGGACCACCAGGCAAGTGTATTTGAGCAGGAAAGTGGTCCTCTATGAGCAGGCTTAGACACCCCCAGTGTCAACAGGGTTCTGTGTTTGGACCCCTTTGAATTTCATTTTCTGAGCAAAAACAGTTGAAACATTCTTTAAAATATCTTCTTTTGATTTAATTTGTGGAACCGATTTCGAATACCAAAGAGATTTTTGTGTGATCTTAGAATTTTTGGGAGCTCACATTGTTTTTAAAACAACATGATGAATGTATATGAACGATTAAAAATAAATATATGGGTTATGTAATAACCGAGGATGTGCATTGTAACAACCGAGGCTTCCATAAAAATGTCGGGCTTGTTGCTTCTGACACTTGTGTCTATAGCTGGCTTTTGTTCTGCTAAATTGAAAATTTCAAATTTCACATTTCTTCCAGAAAATCATTACTGGCAAGCAAACCTTGTCAAATTGTCCAATAATCCACCGGGCGCCGTGCTGTAAGATTAAGTAGAATTATGAAGGTAGGTGCTCTGCAGAGATGATTGCGTTACTTCAAGACATGCCTGGAGGGCAGCGTCAGTCTTTCATATGCTTGCATTGCAGTTGTGGCATCAATCTGTGGTGCACCGACAGGAGGTCAAGCTTGGTTTAAAAGTGAAAGAATAAATAAGACCGGACCACCACATTCCATAATGTAATCAAGTCGTCCCCCTGTGGTGTGCATGTCAGACAGTGGAAAATGACACCAGGTGCCTTTCACCCATAACACCCTCTTCTCTCTGTGTGGTCTTGGGTCATAGATGTCTCAGGACAGGTCTCAAATCAGTCACTTTAAACTCTTGCCAAATCTTCACCACCACACTGTGACGTCAAATCTGACCTAGGATTAGTTTTTGGGATTCGGTTGCCCACAAAGACCAATACATGAATCCCCGGTGTCTCTTCGGCAAGCAGGCACTGGCTAATTTTACTCGGCCCTACGTATTTGGACAAGGCGGCCAGTACTTGCAGCTGTCCCCTGGTTCGAATTACAGGTGCTTAAACTGTAGCATAAAAATAAATGGAGGTGAGAATATTGCAAGGGAGATGGAGAGGGGTTGTCTGGCAGAAGAAAAAAAGATGGTAGGAGGGAGAACAAGCATAGAGACAACTACAAAGAGACTGACTATACCCACCACAGTGATTTGGATCAACATTAGACGGTGCATAATAGCCAACAGTTCTCGGATCACCTGGCTGGCGGTGGTACAGATATCAAAATCACGATTTGTTATCAATAACAGTTCCAGTGGTATTCCCAACACTGAAAAAACTGATATCCGAAGCTTTTTAAATGCTACAAATGAACAAATATGCAAATTGTCTGCAGTCTTTTTGTAAATTCAGAAGCTTCATTCTGTTTCTGGGATTAGGATTAAGGGAATAGTACACTCAGTGCTAGAAACTTCCTATTATTTACTCACCCTCATGACGAACCAAACCTGTATGGTGTTATTTTTTGGAACTGGACATTTTGAAGAATTCTCAAGTAGGTCTTTTCCATGCATGAATAACCACTATGAATGTCACACACTAAAGCCAGCACTCTGAAATCCATGAAGATCATATGCTATACACATCTTCTGACAAGGTTTTTTTTTTTTTTTTTTTTTTGTGAAATTGAATTCATTAATCACCGAAAATCTTTCCCTTTACTGCAGCTATGACATCATATTCAGAGACGCGCATGTTCAAATTAGCATACCCCATGTGATGTGAAATCCAACAATGTTTTGCCTCAGTGACTAAGGGTGCATTTACACTACAACAATGTACTAAAAATGGGAATGTTTTTACTTTTTTAATTACTTTATTAAAGTAATGTAACTGATTACTTTTGGATTACTTTTCTACATTTCTAATGAATGTCATTCATTAACATTAATTAATTAATTATTTCATGAACTGTTAATCATTTTCAACCATTTACACCAGGCAGGGTTAACCTTACAGTAGTGCTCAACACTGTCAGACTTTCACAATCCTTCATCACTTGAATTAAGAAGATCACATTTGAACACATCTACCACAAAATCAGACTTTAGTACTGCCTTTTACTTTGAGATTGATCTGAAGTTCAGTGCAGATTTAAAATCATAAGAAATTGTTTACTGATACTGTTTTTGAAACTAAATGTTACAGGAAACACTGCGTCTAACAATGGTTTGGGGAAAAAATAGTTAATTAAAAAATAATAAATAAAAACATATACGTCAACTCAGATAGGGTTATCTAATAAGCACGTGTCCTATTCTGTGTAATAAACTCCTGAAACATTGGTATCTTTTTGAAACATTGCTGTCTCTTTGTATATGATGAGAGTTTTCTCAAAATAAGTCAAATGCTCATGAAGTGATTCAGAGCAGTTCTAGAGATTATGTTTATTTGTTCATGTACATTTAAATAGTGCTAGCTTCAGTAGGCCTATGTGTAGTAATCATACCACATGTCTGTGCCAATAATTTCCACGTGGTACGGACTGAGAAAAGATTTCAGACCAGGAAATCTCACACACATGCAAAAAATACTCTTTATTTTGCCCTGATATCTCTCTTATGACTTTAATACTCAAGATTTAACAAAACTATACGTTCTAAATTGCCTACATGTCAAAATTAGTACATCACTACAATCTTTATAGAAAAATCCTAATACTGAACATAGGTCATGTTTTTCCCTTACAAAAATTAACCATGCTTTTATTTTATATATACAGTATATATATATACATTGGCAAATAGATTACCATTTGTATTTATTTTTAAGTAAATTAATTTGTAAATTAATTTTTAATTTGTAGTTACTATGGTTTAACAATAGTTGCCATTGTCTTTGGATTTATAGTAAAATCATGTTCATTTTCTTAAGGGTTGCGTTGTTGTGTGCCTCCCCTTAAACCTATTATAAAATATGATTATTTTTCTGCTAAATTACTATTGTAACATTAAAATAGATAATAATGATGTCCTTTATACAGTATTAGACTATCAATAGAGTGATGACTGATGAGAAATGTGCTGCTGCTGCTTAACTAGTAAACAAAGACAAAACTACAATAGCATATTTACAGATGAAACTGACCTGCACTTGAAACCCTGAACAGTAGTTTTGCTTCTTTGCTCCACCTGTTAGCTTCCACAGTCCACTCCATTCTCTCTCTCGCATTGATTTCTCTGAGTCTGATCCAAACCGTTCGGCGGAGGCGGAGGGAGCGCACGAGTCATGACTAACCAATCCCCGGTTCTCCCCGATGTCCAGTCCACGCCTGATTTCCACAGACACACAGCAGGATTCATAGATTGTCTTTTTGCGGCTTAATATTCACATACACTAGTCCATATCTTGTTTTGATTCAAGTTTACTGACCTACTTTGATTTATTCGTCCAAAATGTGGCATATTCTGTCCGTGTTATGCTGAATTCCATTTTTATAACTGGATTCTACAAACCAGACTGTGTTTTCCGCATCGCAGAAATTATAGGGTCGAATGTCTCAGTGCAATTTGGGAAATAAATAAATTAAATCTGTAGTGGACGTTTGTAAATATTCAAATTTAATCTCCTTTGTAATCATTAACATGTTCATATGTAACTGTAATTTAACTACTCATTTTTTCTTAGTAACTGTAACTGATTACAGTTACATTTATTTTGTAATTAAATTACGTAACGCCGTTACATGTAACTAGTTACTCACCAACACTGGATCTCTTATCAGTGAACAGTTTAGAAGGTCTGAAGATGTATTACCAGTGAATAGTTGTGAATGTCCGATTGTTCCTCACAATAAGCACATCACCACAATTTGTCTGATTTCAGAAAACTATGGAATAAGTCGTATGAACTACTTTTTAAGCATTTTCTGGAACTTCATGGTTGTAATCACTATGGATTGTAACTCTATGAGCTGAAAGAGTGAGTGAGCAGCCTAAATGACATAATTCTTGATATTGGTGCACTACCCCTTTAAGATGATTGAACTTTTAAAACATTGAGGTTGACAATTTTCCTCAGCCTTGTTGAGTATGCTAGGTTTAATTACAGGCTCATTAGGTGGCTTATTATCCTGATCTGAATTTACTGAGTCAGTCGGTCGTCCAGTTAATGTCAGGATAAAAATTAGTCTTGTGTGTCGAGTCTTAGCCTAACGAAATTAAAACAGACACACACGTACACACATAAACATCAGTGACATTCATATACCTAACAAGGTGTACCTCTTTTTTATTATAATGTCATTCACAAAAAGTACCATGGTATTACCATGTTTTTAAAGATAAACCATGATCATTTTTCAATGCTAGGTTTATAGATAACACACTTTTTGAAAAGTAACGTTCATTCTTGCACTAGTGTAGTGGTAACATTATGGTTTAGGTAGCTAGCTAGTAGAGCATTGACTAGTGTACCTTGCTAAGCAGGATTTTCTTCAAAACGTTGACAGTAGTTGACCTGAAAAGAGAAAACCATTGGATGACAACAGAAGAAAGTTTATGCTACATTTTTTTGGCAGTGTTGAGAATCTAAAATACTCGCTTTGCTTTCTAACTTGCAATCAAGCTTGCTAGTAGTGTCTGCGTTCACATATTGGATAGAGTTTTCTTTGGAACAGAACAAGGGCATGTGAAAGTTAATTTCATCTTTTGTATCATGACAAAGGCATTACGGTGTCAGCACATTGTCATAAAAATGTGCTCCGAACATATAAAGTCTGATGTGCTATGATAGACACGTTTAACCTTCCCCGCTGTCTTATTTTAAACATCAGAATGAAGATCAGTCAGCAACAGTCCTGTTTTATATCTGACCTTGTGAAGTAAAAACAGCAACGCACAGAAAAAACACAAACTTAAAAATTTAGAAGGAATTTCTTCAACTATGAGACTTGTGGAGAATTTTTTTTTCAAGGAACTTTTGGACTAAGACTTAGTCTACTTATGTACATGAATCATAGGGTTTTATTTTTTTTTCCAAAAAAAATAATGTCAGTTCCACCACACTTAAATCACCAATCAGTTTAGAGGTGGAACTTATATTTCAATTATTAAATTATTTGTAATTATTCTGATGAATGAATGACCTTGAGTGGCAGTCAATTTATTTAAGGGGCATTTAGTTTCATTGTAATTTTACCAGTACCAGGCAGCTACTGGACCTGTACAGTACCTCCAGTATGACCTTATCCTGATAGCTTTTTGTAGAAGCTTAACTGAGAGCTTGTATTGCCTGAGAGTGATTGTCAATAATAGACAACTAGCAGTTTCAGTGAACGATCTGACATTTAGTGCATTAAAGAAGAAATCCTATTATGCCATCTTAATGTAAATTTATGCTTAAACCAC
This sequence comes from Carassius carassius, assembly GCF_963082965.1. Lineage (NCBI taxonomy): Eukaryota > Metazoa > Chordata > Actinopteri > Cypriniformes > Cyprinidae > Carassius > Carassius carassius. Next base: position 17,476,529 of record NC_081802.1, read on the forward strand.
AAACCCTAAGAGAGGTTATTAAGAACTTATGTTTCATGATAGGCTACAAGGAATTTACAGATTTATGAAAGATAATAGCTATTATTTTACAAGTTTATAAGACTGAAATCCCAACTGGTTAGGTTAGGGTTAGGGTTAATGTGTAATGTATTTAATAATATGAGACATTTGTTTCAGTTTCAGATTTTTTACTGGTGTTTTACCTGTATTTAGAATTTTCTAAATTTCATTGTGTTGTGTTTTAAGGTTAACGAAAATGTCTGTAAAATTTATGAATAATGTCTTGGCAGAAAAAAAAACAACTGGGCCCGGTTCCTCGATAACGCTCACTCTTAGCGTGCTAAGAAGACTCGAAAAATATATCTTACCAAAGTTGTTTATGTTCCTAAGTGTGTTCCCCGAAGTCTCCCTTAGGAAGCTTCTTAACACGCTGCCTCTTACGTTCGATGTTACAAAGGCGTTGTCCCGAGTGAGGGTGCTGAATTAGTTGGCATCGATTGCTCAGGAATCGATTTTCCACTTCACACGACAGTGCATTACAGCGTTAAGAAAGACAACACCTTCTATGCAAATGAAACATTCCTCAAATTAATACAGTAACATCTACACTCACCTAAAGGAGTATTAGGAACACCTGTTCAATTTCTCATTAATGCAATTATCTAATCAACCAATCACATGGCAGTTGCTTTAATGCATTCAGGGGTGTGGTCCTGGTCAAGACAATCTCCTGAACTCCAAACTGAATGTCAGAATGGGAAAGAAAGGTGATTTAAGCAATTTTGAGCATGGCATGGTTGTTGGTGCCGGACGGGCCAGTCTGAGTATTTCACAATCTGCTCAGTTACTGGGATTTTCACGCACAACCATTTCTAGGGTTTACAAAGAATGGTGTGTAAAGGGAAAAACATCCAGTATGCAGCAGTCCTGTGGGGGCGAAAATGGCTTTTTGATGATAGAGGTCAGAGTGGAATGGGCCGACTGATTCAAGCTGATAGAAGAACAACTTTGACTGAAATAACCACTCGTTACAACCGAGGTAAGCAGCAAAGCATTTGTGAAGCCACAACACGCACAACCTTGAGGCGGATGGGCTACAACAGCAGAAGACCCCACCGGGTACCACTCATCTCCACTACAAATAGGAAAAAGAGGCTACAATTTGCACGAGCTCACCAAAATTGGACAGTTGAAGACTGGAAAAATGTTGCCTGGTCTGATGAGTCTCGATTTCTGTTGAGACATTCAGATGGTAGAGTCAGAATTTGGCGTAAACAGAATGAGAACATGGATCCATCATGCCTTGTTACCACTGTGCAGGCTGGTGGTGGTGGTGTAATGGTGTGAGGGATGTTTTCTTGGCACACTTTAGGCCCCTTAGTGCCAATTGGGCATCGTTTAAATGCCACGGCCTACATGAGCATTGTTTCTGACCATGTCCATCCCTTTATGGCCACCATGTACCCATCCTCTGATGGCTTCTTCCAGCAGGATAATGCACCATGTCACAAAGCTCGAATCATTTCAAATTGGTTTCTTGAACATGACAATGAGTTCACTGTACTAAAATGGCTCCCACAGTCACAAGATCTCAACCCAATAGAGCATATTTTGGATGTGGTGGAACTTCATGCCCTGGATGTGCATCCCACAAATCTCCATCAACTGCAGGATGCTATCCTGTCAATATGGGCCAACATTTCTAAAGAATGCTTTCAGCACCTTGTTGAATCAATGCCACTTAGAATTAAGGCAGTTCTGAAGGCGAAAGGGGGTCAAACACAGTATTAGTATGTTGTTCCTAAGAATCCTTTAGGTGAGTGTATTTTAACATAGTTTAAGTTATCAGTAGAATATAGACAATAAATTCAATTATTAAATGGCCAGTAATACTGTATGTTCATACGATATGTTGTGACGGTTTGGCAAACCGGGTATCCCCGCTAATCATCCACCCTTCTTTTCCCTTTGTGCCACTTGTGACGCTTCTTGACATGGGTTTAACGACTTTATTTTATTACGAAATTATTTAATACACTTTTATATTAATGGTAAGATACTTTACAATCAGAATTGATTGGCAAGCAGCTGCAGTTACTTCTGTTTAATGCGATATTGATTGCCATTGGTTAATGTTTTCAATAAAAAGCAACCTATGAACAGAGAGAGAGAGTTAGATAGTTTTTTTTTTTATATAGCCACGTTTGGCAAATTGTTATAAGGGCTTAAGTTTTGCCAAAAAAAAGAATTATATGGACTAAACGGCTCCGCGGCTGCCGCAGTCTTTGATTCAATACAAGGACACGTTGGATCGTTGCCATAGTTCATCGTTTATTGGACACCACCATGCTTACCCATTTATAGATAGATTAGCCATTTAGAGCCAAATTGTTTGCAAGATTTTCATTATCAAAAGTGATTGCCAATTTGCTTTAATGACATTATGAAATAGCCTAGGCTAATAGGCTAGGCTGATACCAAATAAAGTCAACTTCATAAATAGGCCTCTATCCATTGCGAACATATTTTATTATTACTCTTAAAATGTCAATAACATAAAATCATTGTTGAGCCACAACATTGTCAACATACCATAGTTTGACTAGTACTGCGCTGCGCTGATTTCTAAAGACTGCTGTACAGTGGCGGTGACTAGAGTCTTGAGCTCAAACAATGCTAACTGAGAGCTTACGAATGGTCCAGACCAACCTTACGAAAGTGTGACTTAAAGAAGATATACTTAGAGTACAAACGTGTCAGGAATAGTGCCATAAGGTTAAGAGAAAGGTTAAGGAATAGGTTAAGAACTACTTAGCGATAAGAACGTTTTGGGGAACCGGGCCCTGTTCTTTAAGAGCAGTTTCACTGTAAACAAACAACAGTGTTAAAAAAATACATAAAAACACTGTAATACAATAAAAAAAGTAAAACTAAGAAAATTACAATCAACAGGGCAAATACAATAGAGAAAAAAAGATATAAATGAAAAACAATTTAGCCTACTAAATATAATACCTTACTATGTAGAAAAAATAATTTAAATTGTAAACATAAAACTATGCATACTCTTTAAATTTTAAATATCCATTCATTAAAGTCAATAAAATAAGCAGTGAATGATTCTTTAATTTTCTTGTGTTGTTTGATTACCATTAAATGTAACATCACTGCTGTCATGTTTATTGGCTGCTGTCACTTTAAGACTAACAAATCTAATACACTGACAAGCATTCAATTACTTTCCTAACTGTGTGTTCACTTAAGACAGAACTGACTGTGTTTAAGTGAAAATTGGTAAGACCAATTAAGATATAAGATATTTTTTGTGTATTTGTCTTTTTATGTACATGTCCGAAGCACAAAGTAGTCTATACTTGTCTGTGTTTCTCTTTCACAGCTAAATACGCTTGTTTTTTTTTTAAGGAAAGGAGCAGAATACTGCAAAATCAAAAATATTATTAACCACTTCAGCTGTTATTTTGATTTTTTGAGAATTAGACATATGCAATATTGGACCCACCGGTGGGTCCCCAGAGTTGATGTGGTTAAACATACAGCACCCTACGTAACTTGCATACTTTGCATATGGGTAGGGACGGCATTGACTAGAAAGTGAAATTTCAGTATGCTATAGTTTCCTGGCTTTCATTTACATTTTTAAAACACTCTAATACCCCTGAAAATGTGATTAAAACTAAACCCAATTTGTCTATTTTTTTTATTGCATTTATTAGGCATTGAGTTTCAACCTTGTGAAACACAGACACAAATGCAACCTATATCAACCTCATAATTCATATTTTCATGACTATAAGGGCATGTTTTGACGAGCAGACTTTGCACATAAAGTAAACATAAGGGAAGTGCTGTTACGTGTCTGATAAGGTTTGTTTGTTTTTTTTCCAATCAGAAGTAGTTGGCTGCAAACATGGCTTGTTTATGGATTACCCACAAACCCATGGGGCAGGCATGTAATGCATGTAGCACTGCCTTAAAAGGTTAAATTAAACATTTAGAGAAGCATGACGGATTTGTGTTGCATTTTTAAAAAGTGTTTTAAGCAAGAGAATTGAGTTATTCTATCACTGCTGTTTGCTTGTTGGATTACATGTATATAAAATGGGTGAAAATAAATAAAGATGTTGGATGCTCAATAACAGAAACTTTACTACTTATAACACCTTAGCAACTGCATAGCAACCACATAGAACATCCTAGCAACTGCATAGCAACCCACTGTATGTAACTGCATAGTAACACCCTAGCGACCTCCAATAATACTGCCAGCATCTTGATAAGTATTCACATGATCCAATAAACACCATTTATGTTTTCTTCAGAAATATATATTAGAGACATGGATGAATGAGTTGAATCTACAAACAAAATAAAGGAGAGAAAGAAAGAAACACAATTGCCTGGGCTCCGTCAACACAGAGAAAACTCGGTGGAGTGTTCTACCTGAATGAAGCTAAGGAGGTGTTGTACGAAAATTTCGCCGACCTCATTAAAGACTCCCTAGAAATGAAAGCTCTGTGTTAATAACGATGATTATTTTTTTTGCTCTCTCGCTATTCAGGATTTTGATGAGAAGCGCCGGCCTTCCATTGTTCTCCAGTGGCTTTTTAAAGCATCCAAACCTGCTTCCACCTCCAAGAGGCCGCTTAATGATTGGCCACAACATTATGCAATTCAAACAAGCTATTTTTGGCCAGTCGTGGGCTGTGTATGCAAATTTGCATGCCATATTTCATGTGGTTGGTAATAATATACATAGAGATGACAGAATAAATACATGCATAAGCTATATTCGGACAGGACTAGCTTTCCTAGAGAAGATCAGAGGCGCTTTCAAAATGGAAGCAAAATTAACAACAAATGTTGTCTTTCTGAAGCCTGAAGGTTCATTAGATGGGAGCATCCCTCAATCCCATGGGTGGCATGCCCATGTGGTCAGAAACCTGCCACTTCACATCTTACTCGCCATGTCGTGAATCACGCGACCGCATGTGTGCACTTAGCATAGTTTCCCTTGGGCTGATCAATTATTTATAACACAGTTAGAAGCAGGTTTTTAAAGGAAATGAAAACACAATGGCTGATTTGAGGTGGAATAGAGAATAAGTGAGGTGAAGGAGGGATGACTGTCGTAAACACTGAAGCAGATGGAATTTGAATTAAATACTTTTCCCATCTGTTAACCTTGTCTAAGGACCATATTCCTCCTGAAAAAAATCTATGTTTATCACTTATCAAATGTTTTTTCTGAGGTAATGTTGTTTCTTCCTCCATTTCATTTTTGTATGGCTTTTGGAGTGAAGGAGAAACTACTTGACTAGAGTAGAAGCTAAGCTACAAGCTAACAGGGAGGTAGCTAAATCAAATCTATTTTACTGACAATAGTTTTTTATAATTTTTAAAACTCTTTTAGCTGGCACAAAAAAAGCAAAGAGGGTTGTTAAATACATGTTAACTGACAGCAATAAACTAGGATGCATGCTAGCATAAGACTGTACATGTTTTGCTATAAAACATAAGACCTAAAATTCAAAGCAGAGAAATAGTGTTAATGTAACAAACGTGACAGACAGCAATAGTGATTTATCATGTTACAAAATGTCCAGGTCATGTTTCCACACCATTATCAAAATTATTTATTTATTTATAAAGACAAAGTAACATATTACATTTTCTGTTTTTATCTACTGTATATATAATTTATTTATTATTATTATTATTATTATTATTATTATTATTATTATTATTATTATTATTATTTTTATATGAAGACAGTGAAGCCTTTTCAGTTTAATTATTGGTATACTATTGTTACTTATTTTTATAATTATTTGTATGATAAAAATAATAATAATAATAATAATATTAAGTTTATATAATATATAAGATATATATACAGGTCCTTCTCAAAAAATTAGCATATTGTGATAAAGTTTAAAAGTAAAAAATTTTTTTAATAAAAATTAAACTTTCATATATTTTAGATTCATTGCACACCAACTGAAATATTTCAGGTCTTTTATTGTTTTAATACTGATGATTTTGGCATACAGCTCATGAAAACCCAAAATGCTCAAAAAATTAGCATATTTCATCCGACCAATAAAAGAAAAGTGTTTTTAATACAAAAAAAGTCAACCTTCAAATAATTATGTTCAGTTATGCACTCAATACTTGGTCGGGAATCCTTTTGCAGAAATGACTGCTTCAATGCGGCGTGGCATGGAGGCAATCAGCCTGTGGCACTGCTGAGGTGTTATGGAGGCCCAGGATGCTTCAATAGCGGCCTTAAGCTCGTCCAGAGTGTTGGGTCTTGCGTCTCTCAACTTTCTCTTCACAATATCCCACAGATTCTCTATGGGGTTCAGGTCAGGAGAGTTGGCAGGCCAATTGAGCACAGTAATACCATGGTCAGTAAACCATTTACCAGTGGTTTTGGCACTGTGAGCAGGTGCCAGGTCGTGCTGAAAAACGAAATCTTCATCTCCATAAAGCTTTTCAGCAGATGGAAGCATGAAGTGCTCCAAAATCTCCTGATAGCTAGCTGCATTGACCCTGCCCTTGATAAAACACAGTGGACCAACACCAGCAGCTGACATGGCACCCTAGACCATCACTGACTGTGGGTACTTGACACTGGACTTCAGGCATTTTGGCATTTCCTTCTCCCCAGTCTTCCTCCAGACTCTGGCACCTTGATTTCCGAATGACATGCAAAATTTGTCCAAAAGTCCAGTGCTGCTTCTCTGTAGCCCAGGTCAGGCGCTTCTGCCGCTGTTTCTGGTTCAAAAGTGGCTTGACCTGGGGAATGCAGCACCTGTAGCCCATTTCCTGCACACGCCTGTGCACAGTGTCTCTGGATGTTTCTACTCCAGACTCAGTCCACTGCTTCCGAAGGCACACTTTTTCCTTCCCACAGACTTCCCACTGAGGTGTCTTGATACAGCACTCTGGGAACAGCCTGTTCGTTCAGAAATTTCTTTCTGTGTCTTACCCTCTTGCTTGAGGGTGTCAATGATGGCCTTCTGGTCAGCAGTCTTACCCATGATTGCGGTTTTGAGTAATGAACCAGGCTGGGAGTTTTTAAAAGCCTCAGGAATCTTTTGCAGGTGTTTAGAGTTAATTAGTTGATTCAGATGATTAGGTTAATAGCTCGTTTAGAGAACCTTTTCATGATATGCTAATTTTTTGAGATAGGAATTTTGGGTTTTCATGAGCTGTATGCCAAAATCATCAGTATTAAAACAATAAAAGACCTGAAATTTCAGTTGGTGTGCAATGAATCTAAAATATATGAAAGTTTAATTTTTATCATTAGATTATGGAAAATAATGAACTTTATCACAATATGCTAATTTTTTGAGAAGGACCTGTATATATATATATATATATATATATATATATATATATATATATATATATGTGTGTGTGTGTGTGTGTGTGTGTGTGTGTGTGTGTGTGTGTGCAGGCCTTATTAAGTATACCCTATGGGACATTGAAAGTATATAGACAAGTATATTATTGCTGTGTTCTTTTTTTATGCAGTTTTAATGAAAAATGTAAATGTTTTTTAAACCTGTATGTTAATGTACGACAATTAAAATTTGTATTGATTGATTAATTGATTGATTAATTAAACCCATGTGTGATTGTGACCGGTTGTCATTGATTAATTTTAAAATGGCTTCCAATAAATGAACTACCTTTTCCATCCAGAACAATGTGGGCTGACTCACCACAGCTTTCAAGGTGCACTAAGTGAACTTTGCAAAACTAACGCAACCTCGGTGTCCGATCAGGCCTTTCCGCTCCTTGAGTTCCCTCCACGGCTGGAAAGCTGCTCCAAAATTGACGCGGGTCCTACCTCTTGCCTAGTCGTAACCCTTCTTTTTAAAGTTTTGTTCCTCTGAAATTTTCCTCTTTTCTATCTGCCAGCTCTTGTTATCTATAGTATATTTGCTAATATCCGTCCTCTCTTTTCCCTATCATTACTAGACTCGCCCTTTACTGCTGATTGGCAGCGAGTGTGTTTTGGGACTCGGACACTGTGGTCAAAAGCATTTTTCAAATATTGCTTAGTGCACCTTAAAGTGAGATTCTGCTTCTTTTCTGAAACATAATGTTGACCACCACATACCAGCACTGAGGATATTGGCAGGCAGAGTCCTGAATAATATGACAGCCTGCACGCTCATTAAAGCTGAAGTAGGTAACTTTTGTAAAAATGTATTTGTGAAACCTGTCATTATGTCCTGACAGTAGAATATGAGACAGATAATCTGTGAAAAAATCAAGCTCATCTGGCTCCTCCCAGTGGTCCTATAGACGGTTTCAACGGCAACAACATAAACAAACGTTACTGCGCATGCGCGCTTTTGCGGACCTAACTTAACTTCCGGTAGAATTCCACATAGAATCAATAACAACAGCCAAGTCCCTCTAGAGTAGATATTTTTTGATAACAAACAAAATATGTTTGCTGCATGGATCAGGCGGACTTAATGAAAATGCAAATCCATTCTTTGCCAGTAGGAGATGTTTTAAAGCATAGACATAAAGCGCGAGAAATGGAGGTTTCCCCAGTAACAGCTGTAAAGAAAGCAGAGCTGGTACGCTCACACGCTGCTTTATCAGGCATATAACATGCAAGTCTTCCTTCAGAAATACAGCGATATAAAGAAACACCTGTGCCTCTTTTTGATATTTAAACATATAAATGGAAGGGATAATTATTATTAAACGTGCAGTACATAACGTTTCTCATGTTTATTCAGCGAAGCCTTTTTGAAAATCGATCAGTTTTAAAATTGTGGTGAGTTTCCAAAAATAAATAAATGTATGGGAAACACATCCCGCAGCACAACCACCTGAGCCCTCAGTCTACTCATCGCCTTGACTTTAACTGCGTTTGTAGAAGGCACTGCAGCCAGACCGATATACACAAACAGACCGGAAGTTAACTTAGGTCCAGGCGCGTGCGCCCGATGAAACCGTCTATTGCCATTTGCAGAAATTCGACCGCTCCCAGTAAGAAACAACCAATCAGAGCTGTGGTCCGTAACTTTTTTTGTGTTCAAGATTTACAAAATGTACATAATAAGCGAGTACACCATGAATCCATTTTCCAAACCGTGTTTTTAGCCTGTCCTGAATTACTAGGGTACATCTATAATAAGTGTTTATATTCTGACTATTTTACATTGCTTCAGGGGTACCGCGGCAGAGTAACCCAGTAACTTTGTGATTCTTCATAGACATAAACAGAGAGAAGTAGCTCTGGCTACAATTTTCTGCCGCAAGACGCAAGCAGTTCTGTTTATTAACCGCTAGAACGTCAGAAGTTACCGACTGCAGCTTTAATGAGCTCTGTCTGTCTCTCCTAATGTCCGTCTGGCTCGGGGCTCCGCTACAGGTGTTTTAGACTACATTATGGCTCATTCTTTTGCCATTCAAATACAAGGTAGCATTTTCAGTCCAGCCCAATACATTTTCTGTATAAATGTAAGCAGTATACCAACATACTGATGGTTTCCTGTGTATATTTGTGTTCTGATTTGTATTTTTTTAATAAATTTATAAAAAAGAAAGAAAATAAGTAATTTAGCATAATGTTTTATTATTCTTCCTTGCTATTTCTGAAAAAAAAAAGATTTAGAAATCTTTTTTTTTTTTTTTTTTTTTTTATAAAATGATTCAGATATGTACATTCGAGGTGTAAATAAGTTGCACCCCATGACATTTTTAGAGTCATTACATTTTGCCATTTCTCTGTGGATGGCAACAGCTAGATCTGGACTAATGTGTCACAAAAGGTTCTCTCAACATATTACTTTACTTTAAGATATGACGCACCATCCTAAAATATTCAGGTCAGATAAATATAAGACCAAAGGGATCAACTGTTATAAGAATTAGAGTTAATTATACGCTCTAAGTGCCTGGATAGTTTGAATAGCAAAATTAGCAAGTTGGTTGTCAACAAAAAAATGCCATTCTATTCTTTTGGAAAACTGCAATTGCCCAGTTTCATCCAATGTTTATCACTTCAGCACTATTGGTTAGACATTATCCAAACGGGAATACTCTGAGATAAAGAGTATAGAGAAAATGCGCCAACAGGCGCTTAGTCCAATTGAATCGTAGTATCCACAGTTATTTCTTGGGATTTGTTTCAGTTCTTTGAAGGATGCCACAGCTGCAGGATAACAGCTTTACCCTCCCAAATCTTAGTACACTCAAGAGATGGAAAGAACTATGTTCATTGTTTAGTAGAAGAAGTTCCAGCACTTATATTCCCCAATGATAAATCCATTTCCTCTATTTCATTGCTCTGCAGCATTTATTTTTCCAGATGCTAGGAGCTTAGGCAAGCTCTCAACCAAAGATATCCTTCATTTCCATCGGGACCCATGGCATGCTGGTTTGTTAGAAACTTGGATTCACTAACAGAAAACACATATTATACTGAAAGGCTCAAAATAAAAGGAAAATTTATCTAATTTAAAGGTCATTCAAACTTTGTTTTTAGTCTGATGTTGCCGGGGAAGTCAGAGTTAAACTGGTAGCTGTGTTTCAAAACATGATAGCATATTTTCTAGCCAACCCAATCTTGAGAGAAAATGTTAATTATTTTACAAGATGGCAATTTTGTTTTAAATTGTTAGATGTGATTTGCATTAAAATTTTTAGAAAAAAAAGTAAGCATGAAGGCCCTTCCCAAAACCAACCATCAGTATGCAGAAAAAAAAACATACTAATGACATTGTACGAATTTGTATTCATACACATTTCATATGAATTTATAAGAAGTTAAACATTCAGCGTTAAGGGAAAAAGTAAGCATGAACGTCCATACCGAAACCTAACCATTAGTGGGACACAAGCAAATCATTAGAAAACATACAAATGAGGTTGGATACATTAGCCAAAAATTCACTAAAAATATTTAATTTTGTGCAAGACAAACATAGTCTCCGTAGCTGAATACTATTTCTTATTTAAATGTAATTTAATTCATGACAGCAAGGGTTCTAGCCAACCAATCTAGAACCAACTGTAAATGTGAATATTTTACATGGTGGCAATTTTGTATGAATGTGATCCATACAGAAACCTAAGTATTAAGGTCCATGCTTATAACCCTGACCTTCAGTGGGGCGCAAATTCAGAATCAGAATCAGAAAGAGCTTTATTGCCAAGTATGCTTGCGCATACAAGGAATTTGTTTTAGTGACATAAGCTTCCAGTAAACAGAGACAACAACACACAGACAAAAAAAAAAGAAAAAAAAAGAAAAAAAAATTTACAGGAGAATTACAAATTGGCAAATAAATAAGTGTATAAACAATTGTGCTATAAATGATAATGGAATAGGATTGAGTGAGATGCAGGAATGTTCTAGGATGGAGGGGTAACAAATAAATATAAGGATATTGCACATTTTTGCATAAGCATACGTTTAAGTGGGAAACATTTAACTGTTCATGAGGTAGATTGCCTGGGGGAAGAAACTATTCTTGTGCCTTGCTGTTCTTGTATTTGCGGCTCTGAGGCGCCGGCCAGATGGCAAAAGTTCAAAGATGGGGTGACTTGGATGTGAGGGATCCAGAGTGATTTTCTGAGTCCTTTTCCTCACTCTGGATGTGTACAGTTCTTGGAGGGTGGGCAGGGGAGCACCAATAATCCTTTCAGCAGTCCGAACAGTTCTCTGTAGTCTTCTGATATCTGATTTTGTAGCTGAACCAAACCAGACAGTAATTGAAGTACACAGGACTGACTCAATGACGGCTGAGTAGAACTGTTTCAGCAGCTCCTGTGGCAGGTTAAACTTCCTCAGCTGGCGAAGGAAGTACAACCTTTGTTGGGCTTTTTTCACAATGGAGCCAATGTGATTGTCCCACTTCAGGTCCTGAGAGATGGTGGTTCCCAGGAATCTGAATGACTCCACTGCAGCCACAGTGCTGTTCATGATGGTGAGTGGGGAAAGTGCAGGGGGGTTTCTCCTAAAGTCCACAGTCATCTCCACTGTTTTGAGCGTGTTCAGCTCCAGGTTGTTAAGACTGCACCAGACAGCCAGCTGCTCAACCTCCTGTCTGTAAGCAGACTCGTCACCGTCCTGGATGAGGCCGATGACTGTAGTATCGTCTGCAAACTTCAGGAGCTTGACAGAGGGGTCTTTAGAGGTGCAGTCGTTGGTGTACAGGGAGAAGAGCAGAGGGGAGAGAACACATCCCTGAGGGGCACCAGTGTTGGTGGAGCAGCTGTTTGACATGAATTTCCCCAGTCTCACTAACTGTTGCCTATCTGTCAGAAAGCTGGTGATCCACTGACAGATAGAGCTAGGAACAGAGAGCTGGGTCAGTTTGGTTTGGAGGGTTGTTGGGATGATGGTGTTGAAAGCCGAACTAAAGTCCACAAACAGGATCCTCACATAAGTCCCTGTTTTGTCCAGATGTTGCAGGATGAAGTGCAATGCCATGTTGATTGCATCATCCACGGACCTGTTTGCTCGGTACGCAAACTGCAGGGGGTCCAGTAAGGGTCCAGTGATGTCCTTCAGATAAGCCAGAACCAGTTTTTCAAACGAGTTCATGACGACAGATGTTAGAGCCTCAGGTCTGTAGTCGTTAAGTCCTGTTATCTTGGGTTTCTTTGGAATGGGGATTATGGTGGAGCGTTTGAAGCAGGAAGGCACTTCACACAACTCCAGAGATCTGTTGAAGATCTGTGAAAAGATGGGGGCCAGCTGGTCAGCACAGATTTTCAGACAGGCTGGTGTAACGCCATCTGGGCCTGGTGCTTTTCTTCTTTTGTTTTTCTTGAAGACCTGGCGCACATCATCTTCACAGATTTGAAGAGCAGGAGGTATGGAGAGGGGGATTGCAGGGGGTGTTAATGGTTGTGTAGGGAGATGGTCAGAGTGGGTGTTGGGGGTTTCAAATCTACAATAAAACTCATTCAGGTCGTTAGCAAGTCGTTGATTAGCCTCAGTGCAAGGGGATGGTGTCTTGTAGTTTGTGATGGCTCTCAGTCCTCTCCAAACTGAAGTAGAGTCGTTGGAAGTAAACTGGTCTTCCAACTTTTTAGCATAGGTCTTTTTAGCCGCTCTAATCTCTTTGTTCAGTGTGTTCCTGGCCTGATTGTACAAGACCCTGTCCCCATTTCTGTAGGCATCCTCTTTGGCCTGACGAAGGTGTCTGAGTTTTACTGTAAACCATGGCTTATCATTGTTGAATGTTAAATAAGTCCTGGTAGGAATGCATATATCCTCACAGAAACTAATATAGGATGTTACAGTCTCTGTGAGTTCGTCCAGATCGGTGGTAGCAGCTTCAAAAACGCTCCAGTCTGTGATGTCAAAACAAGATTGTAAATCCTGCTCTGTTTCGCTGGTCCATCTCTTCACAGTCTTTACTACAGGTTTAGCAGATTTAAGTTTCTGCTTGTAGGTCGGTATAAGATGAACCAGACAGTGATCAGAACGTCCCAAAGCTGCTCGTGGAACAGAGTGATATGCATCCTTTATTGTGGTGTAACAGTGATCCAGTATATTACTGTCTCTGGTGGGACAGGTAACATGCTGTCTGTATTTTGGCAGTTCACGGGAGAGATTGGCTTTATTAAAGTCCCCAAGAATGATTAAAACAGAGTCCGGGTGTTGTTGTTCTGTGTCTGTGATCTGATCAGCGAGTTTCTGTAAAGCCAGACTTACTTGCGCTTGAGGTGGAATGTAAACACTAACCAGAATGAACGAGTGAAACTCCCGCGGCGAATAGAACGGCTTGCAGTTGATAAACTGCGTTTCTAGATCAGGACAGCACATCTTCTTTAACACAGTTACATCTGTACACCACCATTCATTGATGTAAAAGCATGTCCCGCCGCCGCGCGATTTCCCCGTTGATTCTGCGTCGCGATCCGCTCTAAACAGCTGAAAGCCCGGCAGATGGAGTGCGCTGTCCGGTATGGTGTCATTCAGCCAGGTTTCCGTGAAACACAGAGCAGCAGAGTGAGAGAAATCCTTATTTGTCCGAGAGAGCAGAAGGAGTTCGTCCGTTTTGTTGGGTAGAGAGCGGAGATTTGCGAGATGGATGCTAGGCAACGGCGTTCGAAATCCGCGCTTCCTGAGTCTGACGAGCGCTCCCGCTCGCTTTCCCCGTCTGCGCGTCCTGAAGCGCTTGATCAGCGCCGCTGCTCCTCCGATAACAATGTTCAGTAAAACGTCTGTATAATAGAAATCCGGAAAAATATCATGTGGTGTGTTCTGCCGAATGTTCAGCAGTTCATCCCTGGTGAAACTGATCGTGTTTGTTAAACAAAAAACAGGAAAAACGAACAAAAACAGTACAAACACTGGAGAGCCAAGCACTGAAGCAGCCATGTGCGGCGCCATCTTGGATTGGAAAAAAAAAAAAAAAAAATTGAGCATCTGAGATCAAATACAAATTTCTACGAATTACAAAGTAATTATTTTATGAGGTGGTGAATTTGAATGAATTTGTACAATTTGATCTGTACGGAAATTTATGATTTAAAAAAAAAGAACATACAAATAAAGCTCCACCCCTAAATCCAGCTGACAGTGAGGTGCAAGCAGATCATATAAAAACGTATAAATTAGATTACACAAATTTTAGCCGCAAGTTTGCCAAAACTTTTCATTCTGCGCAGTCAGAGTTAAGATGGTAACTGTGTTTTGGAACATGAATAAAGTCAAAGTCAAAGTCACCTTTATTTATATAGCGCTTTAAACAAAATACATTGCGTCAAAGCAACTGAACAACATTCATTAGGAAAACTGTGTCAATAATGAAAAAATTATAGTTAAAGGCAGTTCATTATTGAATTCAGTTATGTCATCTCTAAAGGCACTGGACTAAAAATACATTCATCAGTCATAGCTTCTAAAATTAATTCAATGGGTCCTGTTAATGCTTTAAAATTAATTACAACAATAAAATAAAATGTAATCATGAGCAAGAACATGAATAACAATATCACATCAGACCACAGACATTTCCCTTACATTTAACTTCCAAAAGTTCATTCATCTTTGCCATGTTACATTCATTTAGTTGACTAGTGCTATGCGCTGCATTAACAAAAACTAAAATTAACTTCATTGGAATAATTTTCATCTGAAAGCATGTGATGGAGATTTACTGGTACTATTAGTCACAGAACTGGCTTTAATGACGAGATGTGCATGGCAATCACATGTGATTTATCGTGCAGCCCTTGTTCGTTGATCACAAAGTACAAAGTAAATGAGAAAAACTAGGATGACGGGTGTTTTCAAAGTACTGTGATTGCTTGAGTGGATATATCGCTTTCTGCAAAAAAAGGAGTCTGGCATTTGTCGCGGTTTGGAAAAAAGGGAGAAAACATGACCTAATAACTTTAATAACTTTAATTAAATTTAAAATTTAATTAAATTTATGCTTTTAGCAGACGGTTTTATCCAAAGCTACTTACATTGCATTCAGGCTAATAATTTTCTCCTAACGTGTTCCCTGGGATTCGAACCACCAACCTCATTTATTTTTTTATTTTTTTAAATGGCATAAATCGTGTTTTGGAACCAAACTCTTCATATTATTTTTTTTTTTTTGTGCGTCCTTAGTAAGCGCTGTTTTCGAAGAATGCGCATATACATAAATGTCCAAGGGATCTCTGGAGTATGAAAAAAAGAGCAAACCCATTATGAATGTGATGTGAAACAGGTGTGACTAGCTAGTTCGTTTCCACAACAATGCATCATACTATGGTGGTTAATCAGTGAGTTATTGTACAGGAAACGCACCCCAGATTTGACAGCTAATGATCAGCTTAGACCAACAAGAAACCAGCTGCCACGTTCCAAACAACAGCTCCCAGCTTTAGCTGGATCAGATTCACCACCGAATGCTTGCAAGAAACCAAACAGATTTCGGTGAAATAGAAATATTGATACCTTGATTGTTTACTCAATCAATTATTAAGCAATATATCATAAATATCAATGAGTGGATCTAAAAAGCTTGCAAAAGAACAAATTCTGTCTGCTAGCATTTGCCCACAAGTTGAGAGTCATTCAGCGAGTCTTTATACATTTTTTATAACTCGATGAAAGGACTTTTGGATTAATCACTGTGGACTCGGACAGGTTGTAGAGATGGCCATAAAATATGAATACAGCCTAGTTACACTTCTGACAGATTGGGTGATGTGTACAGGCCCTCGCTCAACACAGGGTCATCATCCTGGCTTGTCAGAATGGTCAGGAAAGGCAAATGTTGTCGTTTAACATTAGTTAGGACTGCATATTTCACCTGCAATGTTGTGACGGATCTTTTCTCTTTCATTTATATGTCCACATGGCCGTCATTGAGTGCAATTCCCTTCTTAAGACGGCAGCGCCTGTTTGTTTTGCTCCTCCTTAGATCTCAGTTCACTTCACAGGAGTCGAAGCCAGACTTTCTGTCAGTATAAAACCTGTTATATGCACAGCATTTTCTACCAAAGAACAGTAAACTTAGACATGAAGGGTTCCTCTGAATTTTGGAACTTTTTAATTATTAACTATAAGCTAACAGTAATAATTATACAATTATATTTTAAACATTTTTTAATTTTTAAGAAATTGTCAAATAAATTGATTGAAAATTATTTAATCATTATTATATAATATAAAGTAACATTTAATAATTTGTTACATAAATTATATATTTTAATTTTATAAACATTTTGATTATATTATAAAAATTAAAACCAATTATAAAAAAAAAATATATATATATATATATATATATATATATATATATATATATATATATATATATATCAGTGCAAGCTAAGTTTGCAGAAACAAAAATAGTAACAAATAGCAAGTTTATTAAAATTATTGTTTTTTATGGTAAAGGGTTAGTGAATTTTTAATTTAACAATTACATTTTAAGAACTGATAGATTTTCATTTAAATATTGAATATTTTTTATTATGTGTTTTATTAATTCGATTTACTATTGAATAAAATTTGAAAGTTTTTTTATCTTTAAATAATTATTAAATTAATATTAACATTTTATGTGCAATAACAAATGGAAGTTGTACAGTTATAATATAACTCCAAGACAGCTATAAATTCATACACACTCTTTTGCTGGACAATATTAGCATAAAGTATAAATATAACTGATTTGTTTATCAAAACTGCAATGACAAGTCAAAACTGGCTTGACAGAGAAAAGGCTTTACTGTTGAACCCTGATAACTCAGGACACAGTGGAATATATGATAAAGAATACTTTCTCTACTTGCTACGAAACCTTTTTTGACTGAACTACTGCAGACTTCCAGCTGCTGTGTTAGCGGGTGTATGGTGAGGTGTGAAAAGCACGGCCATGTCTAAACGGTGGTGTTATAAAACCATAAAGGATAGTGGGAAGTGCCACCAGAGGCTGTTTAAAAGTACTGTTCTCCTTTTACTCTAAAATCAGTCCTCAGGAATTATGCCCCAAGTGATCTAAGCAGCTCTGTAAACAGTTGTTAGCCAGACTACTTGTGCGAGGAGGAGAAGAAACACAAACTTAAAGGGTTTAATGACATGGAAGTGACAGCTAAGATTTCAGCGGCAGAAAAGCTTTAAATTTGATGCGGCTGGAGTGCTGGAGGTTAATCGCCACGCTTAGGTACAAATAAATATTCAGAATCATATATGAGGTTTTGAGAGTGTTTACTGTTGCTGCAAAGCACATTAATCACTTGTTCATGTGCATACAACTAAACAGTTCATCTCCACTAAAGCATTTCATGCGCTCTCTTTCTTTCCATAATCCTCACTCAGATTTCTTAGAATAATAATGAATTCTTCTCTATGTTAAATTCATACAGAACAACATGTGAAAACAAAGGAATATGCAAATGATTGAAATGCATCGCCAGAATGCATGGCTAAGTTTAAGAAAAACTTCAACGAAATCCCATATGACAATATGCTACTTTCTTTGAAACACATACACACACATACAAATCTTAGACTCTTTTTAATAGAAAATATACGGATAATAGTGACAATGGCTTAAAAAAAGCCAAAACACACAACAATATTAGAATCCAAATGTACACATTTTCTTGGCTACTAATATGTACTAATATGCATAAAAGACGCTTCAAAATATTGTCCTTTTGTGTTTCAGAACAAAAATACCAATTTACGAGTTACAAAAGACGAGTAGCTAACGACAAATTCAGGTGAATTATTAATTTAAAGTATCCTATGTGCTCTAAAGAACGATAAATATTCACATTTCACACTACTAGTTTAGTTAAAATGACATGTTTCATGCTGTTTTCTTAACATGTGGGTAGCAAGCTAATCGCTAGCAGCTAATCGCTAGCATGCAGAGCTAATTAAAAAAATAAGCAAAGTATCTTCTCATCACTGTCGTGTTTTTCAATAGGGGTGATTTTCCAATTGCATTTTGGGCACCTCTTAGGCTTAAAACAGTCAAGAGTTGACTTTATAAAGTGCTCAACGGGTCCATCCATTGAGAAAGAAAGAGGGCTAAAACGACAGGGATGGAGCTGTGGGGGGTGGAGGAGGTGGAAGCATCATGTTTTACATTCTCAAGGCATGTTTGCCGAAAGCATGTGGCAGCTTGAAGCTAGTCAGCCCCTTCTGTCTGCTTCTTCTGTGTCATTCCAGCCCCCTTCCCCCTCCTCAGACTAGCGCTAGCTCCCAGTCTTGCGCTAATCAAAGTGAACATCTGAGAAATGAGGGCAGGTGAGATACGGCTGAAAAGTGTTGAAGGCTATCAGATGAAGTTGAAGGGGAGAGAGATTCTTATCCAAAGGATCTGTCGGGCCAGGAATGTGGGAATGTCAGACCCTCCCGACTCTGTTTTAGTAACTCAGCAGTCCGAGTTCTTGAACATATGGCGAGGTGTGAGGCGTCAGATTCTTCATACTGGCGGGGTGAGTTGTGTTTTTTGCTTGTTGTCTGTGAAATCGGCTGTTTGGTTTGACAGCCTTCACTAACAGCTTAGCCGGGGAGTCATGCAAGGTTTTGTGTTTCGTGACTTGCGCAAATAGTTTTTCCGTATCAATCCATCTATATAGGTTATATAAGTTTAAGTTTGGTCTTACATATATACATACATTTTACATGCCACGTCAGTATCGTTTTTGGTCGTGGTGAAAGTGTGCCAAAACACATCATCAGCTGGATGAAAGGGAGGGGCTAAAAATAAAAGGGTTTGATGACATCAGCTCAAATTAAAGATTTTTAGATGTGGAGCATGTCGTTTCATAATGGTAAATCTACTTAAAAGTCTTATTTTAAATTGTGCTCTATAAGTCTAGGAATGTCATCCATGTTAAAACTGCAATATCTCATAATTCTGATAATGGCCTTCCTGTTTGAATTCCTCTTCCTAGCTCCTCTCTTTCTTGCAGGCGCTGTGAGACAGAGGTTTTTGGCTCTCTGACTTCGTATCATTTTAAGCCGCAAAAAGGATTACATGCACAAATCCAAACAAAGCAACAGAAGAGTAGTGAGGTGCAATGTTTCAACTGCCAGAGAAGAGCTATCGGAAATATGTTTACAGGGGTATAATGTAAACAGTGTCTTTTTGTATAAGACTTCAATGCATTGTTTAAAATTCCTTTATGATAGAGCTGAACATTTGCTATTATAACTCATCTTCAGTGTTGTTATATGTTACTTTGTGACCAATAAACCATACAGAATTATACATTTAAAGAGATAGTCCACCCAAAAATGAAAACCTGTATGACTTGCTTTATTCTGCGAAATAAAACACTTATTTTGAAAAATCTCTCTCTTTTTTTGTTTCCATACGATCAAGCGAATGGTTTGCAATATTGTGTTTGGACCCTGCAGATACTGAATTTCATTTTATGAACAAAAACATTTAAGACTTTGAACAATGGGTTTGGATTGGCAGAATATATTTGTTGCTGATTGGTTGCTAAAATAAAAATAAAAATCCCTTTTGATGTCCCATCATGTTAGAAAGTCAGTGAGTAAATTATTAGAACATTTTTGGGTGTACTGTTCCTTTAATGAAAATCAAATACTTTTAAACTTAGCAAAAAATAAATATGTAAATAAATAAATTAGCCGAGGTGAGGCTGCTCTCGGCGGATACATGATTACTGAGCTCTCGCTGATCGCATGGAGCTGACCGTCTCCGAAATCGGCACATTTTTTAAGTTTATAAATAAACCGCAGATTTGAGTTTTAAACAAATACATTCTCGCCTGAAATACTGATAACATTACATTTAATGACACAATAACAGTTATATATTGAAAATGATCCGAATAAGTGGTGGTTGAAATCACAATGCTGCGTGAACTCAACCAATCAGAGTGTTTAGCGCCCAAGTCCCGCCCCCGAAAGTTCCGGGACTTTGAAAAAGTACTACCTCGCCTGCAGGGACTTTCTGAGGGACATTTATTTTACCCTGAACTTTATTTAGTTCCTGGTTCCTGTGGTGGAAACACACCTAGTACCAGCCCAAAGTCCCTAGTTCCTGGCCAAAGTTCCAGCGGTGGAAATGCAGCTTTACACACTGAGATTCCGGATAATACATCGGTAATGTGTCCCGGCAATTGTTCACGTATGAACTGATTTTGGTTCATTCACACTGCCAGTGATTTCCCGGAATCGGTGCGTGCGTTCACAGACAACTCATAAAGTTCACATAATGACACGTGACATCAAGATGTGACGTGTAATGTACAAGTTGAAAATGCTAGGCACGTTAACTTTCATTTAAACTTGCCAACAATCTCAGTTTCAGCACAGATAGTGGGGAACTACCTTATCTCTGCTTTAATACAGTTTGCACATATTTTTTTAGTCTCGAACGTTGATCTGCTTTCAAAACACCTGGTAAAAGAGTCGCAGGATAACTTGTGTCATCACTACGACACACCCTTTAGAGCATTGGTTGCTTTTGTTCACACAGAACTCATTCCGTGACTGAACCCGGAAATATTACTAGGTCACCAACCCGGGAACTATCCCGAGATCAATCCCGGGACCTGTTTGCATTCACACAGAAGGCAATCCAGCAATGTTCTTGCAATTTTCTGGGACCAACGTGCATTGTGAAAGGGATTTTAGACTTATGCTCTCCTATACTCACGTAATAACCTCTCCCTTCTAAGTATGACCTGAACCATTTGAGTACCATCCCAGAAAGTCTGACCCAGTTTTCCAGTCTCTCTAGTAGTATTTCATGATTGACAGTGTCAAATGCAGCACTGAGATCTATTAATATGAGAACTGATATTTTGCCAGAATCAGAATTTAAGCGAATATTGTTTATTATCTTAATGAGTGCTGTCTCTGTGCTGTGATGCGGTCGGAAACCAGATTGAAAATTCTCCAGGTATCCATTTGAGTTTAAGTATTTGTTCAGCTGATTAAAGACAACCTTTTCAATAATCTTGCCTATAAAAGGTGATTTGATAATTGCTCAAAATGGTGTTATCAAGATTGCTCTTTTTCAGAAGGGGTTTAACAACTGCAGTTTTCAGTGAGTTTGGAAAAGTCCCAGAAAGAAGTGAGGCGTTCTTTTAAGAGATCTGCTTCAAAACAGTTAATTATGTGGGAAGTGTGTCAAGCTAGCAGGTTGACAATTTAAGGTGCTGTACTATTTCTTCCAAAATGTTGCTTTCAATTTCTTCAAAAGTATACATAGTATCTTCTTTTTGATATTGTGGTCGAATCTGTCTGGCATCTGCATAACTTGGGATGTGCTAATTGCCTTCCTAATATTATTGATCTTCTCTGAAGAGGAGGAAGCAAACTCATTGCATTTGCTGTCAAAAAGCATCAAAGGAATCAACTGCGTCCATTAAGCTTAGCAACAATAACTAGCGCTATAACAAAACCGTGAGTTATTATAGTGCAAATGAATTTCTTATGAACATATTCTTTAAAAAAGTCCCTTTTATGCCCCATGTAAGAAAGAAAGTCGAGATGATATAAAGATTAAAATGTTTTGGATGAACTCTTTATTTAAATGAAAGGTGCCTACTATTAAGATTGGCAAAAACAGCTAACGCAAGACTAAAGAAATGTAGTTTTAGTTTTAGAGTTTAAAATAACAAAAATAAATGTGTGATGAACATATTCTTGAAAAATCCCCATTTTTATCAAGATGACAGTTAGTATATGATTCAGCATTTTCTTGGTTAACTTATTTTAATTGAAAAGCACTTAATATTTAAGCTTAGCAAAAACAACTTGCACCACAACAAAACAAAAAAAGTCTGTAAGAATTAATAACAATCCCTCCCCTTCACAAGTTGCACTCTCAGCGACCTTATGTCTCAGTTGTCAGCATTTTGTAACCAAATTAGTTTGTTCTCTGTTAGTGACGATAGCTTGGGCCTGAATAATGAGATTTAGCCTTGGGCTACGCTGCTATCAAGCACTGTAGCATTGTTAGCTGTATCTTTCCCATCAAAAATCCCTTGCTGGATCTTCTCTGCAGCAGTGGCAGCCATCCAATGGAAACCAACCCACAAGAAGTTAATAAGTGGTAAGATTTGCAAACGAGTTTTGCATGCAGTATTAGCATTAAAACAGCAGTCAGATACATGCCAACCTTTTACTGCTTAAAATAGTGGAGAGAGGAAGGATGTAGGTGAAAAGTGGAAATTGCTCTCTGTAAATTGCGGCTGGTAGTTACAATTAGTCACAGTTCAAAAATTTAATTTTGCTTAAAAATTGGATTTTAAACGTGTTGAATGTGGTAAAAAATTGAGATCGAGACCCACTGGAATTGCTATAATTGGTGTTGACGGTGAAGGAGCGGAGATGGTCTCATAAACGCAAGGACTGAGACGCTCCACCAGCCGGAGACAGTTTATTATCCGCTCTGCTGTCCCATTGGTTAAGTGGCCAACTCAACCTAATCTCCGGGCATACAGCTAACTCCTCGCCTTTTACAGAGTCATGCTGTCATGTTACAGAAGCACAATTGTTCAGATTTCCCCTCTGAAAAATCTGTTGTTCTTTTTTTTTTTTTTACCAGGTTGTAGACAAAAGCTGTGCTACAAGTGCAGCACCTTGTAGCACCTTAATTAAGATCATTAATAATTAAAAAGAATATGATTAATATCAAAGGGATAGTTCACCCAAAATGAAAATTTTGTCATCATTAACTTTTATGAGTTTCTTCTGTTGAACACGAGAATTTATTTGTAAGAATGTTGGTAACCAAACAGTTGACGGTAGCCATTGACTTCCATAGAATGGAAAAAAAGTAACTGTTTGGTTATCATTTTATATTTATTTTATATTTTATTTAGCAAGGATGCATTAAGCAAACTGATCAAATGTGACATTTATTAGGAATGCATCGAGCCAATACTCAGAATCGGTATCGGCTCCGATACTGGCATTTTCTGCAGATAGGGTATTGGTCAGACGAGACCGATCCAAATCCGATCCTGTGCGTGTACTATTCTGTGTTATTGTTGAGCCCCACGGAAGGCACAAAAACATTATAAAGCACCAAAATGTTTTCAAGAACATATTTCAAGTGTTCTGAAGCTGTTCCGTAGTTCCATGTGAGGTACAGTTTAATATTGAAGTCATTAAATTTAAGTTCACATAAGCTTTTTTTCCACCGCCGCTGTCTGTCATCCTCCATTCAGCAATCAAACTGTCTGTAACGTTTGGTTTCTACAGTCAAAATGATAATCAGAATCATAGATTATGATTGTATATATTTTTTCATTTGTTATTTTCATTAAAAATGAAGTTGTTTACATGTATTCGAATCGAATACATGTCGAATTGGTTCTGAAAAAAAATGGTATTGTTTGCATCCCTAACATTTAGAATGACATTTTCAATTTTAAATAAATACTGTTCTTCTAATTATCAAATAAACCGAATGATGTCTGAAGGATCATGTGACACTGAAGACTAAAGTAATGATGTAAATTACATTTTAAAACATATTCAAATAGAAAAGAGTAATTTAAGTTTACAATATTTCTAAAACTAATCAAAACCATTTATAAAACTCAGCAACGTGTGAATAGTTTTCTTCCATGTCTGTCATTATGTACCTTCATATCTGAACAAGTGGTTCTAGTCCAGATTTAGCTACAGTATGCGTCAAATTTATTGTCAAGAGTCAAAACTTTGGCTTGCATGACAAACAGTGTTTGTCTAATGAGAGTGACAGGAACAGAGATTACCGATGGTTGATCAGATCTGCTGTTATGTAAGAATTGCTCAGAAGTTCTGACCCGGCCCACCTCAGGCAAAGCCCAACATCCTGCCAGGGGGTCATTCTGTAATTTGTCCTTTCCCGATCCTCTATATTCTTCTAGAGCACTGTCATTCTTGTCTCAGTTCGCCTTTTCTTTGCTTTGGCTTTATCTATTAATCCTCATTCTGTTTTGTGCTTAAACTGCCAGTCTGTTGACATCCGCTCTGGTGAGATAAGCTTTCAAAATCAGTGTACATATGACGCATTGTGTATGCTCAACACGCTTTTAACGATGACGTATAACACGACAGGCATGCATGAAATTAAAAAGGACAGAAAAAGACAGAAGTTGTCCCGAAAATGAAAAGGACTTTTTGCTCCTCACAACACCAACCGCATTCCTTCAAGCGGTTTAAGTGCATTGAAAATGACATGTTTGGTGTGTAAATTATATATCTTACAGCCAGCGCGCTGGCAAGCTAGTGAACTCTGGGATATGTTAAGATGTCTGAATCTTATCTGACTTAATGCATGCAGCATAACATTTCTTAGCCACCATGCTTTGGACTTTCATCCATGAATTTCCATCTGAAATCCATCCATGTGGGCACTGTTGTGTCAGGTCATGGAAATGGTAGTCTAATGCCCCAAAACGCCATCCCGCAAGCAATCACAACCGCTACTAACTTGGGTAGAAAGAAATCATTAGTAATGACTGGGGCATGCATTGCTCATGCATGGATGTGGGTCAGTTTGTGTGCTATAAATAACGTGCAGTGTGTTTGGATGCGGTCTTGATATCTGGCAGAGGAAAGTCACAATTTGCTGTGGAAAACAGCTATTGGAAGGCAAGTCGCAGGAAGTAGGGTGAATTGGATATATCCTCATCCCCTCACGTCAGCATGCAATGGAAATTAGACTTTGAAAACAACAAGGAAAACAATATTGGTCTGACTGGTAAGACTGAATTTAATATGGAGTGGTGTGGATTACTTGTGGATTATTGTGATGTTTTTATCAGCTGTTTGGACTCAAAATTTCTCCAAATCTTTTGTGATGATTCAGCTACATCAGGGTTATTCAAATCTTGTTCTGGAGGGCCAATGCGCTGCAGAGATTAGCTCTAACCCTAATCAAACACACCTGAGCATGCTAATCAGTGTCTTCAGGATCATTAGAAAATCACAGGTAGGAGAGTTTGTTCAATGTTGGAGCTAAACCCTGCAGCGCATTGGCCCTCCAGGGCAAGATTTGAATAACCCTGATCTACGTATTGGATGGCCAGAGGGTGAGTACATTTTCAGCATCATTTCACAACATGAGCAAGTTTTCAGCGATGTGACAAATATGAGCAGAGTTTTCAAAAAAAGAAAAAAAAAAAATGGTCTAATAAGCACTTTCTCAATCTGGCAAGCTCTAATTTGATTGGCTGGCATCAACACAAGTTCCGGAAATGCAGTAATTCATCTGAATACCTGTTCGTCTGTGAATGTGTAAGTTGTGTTCGCTATCAATACATGCTTTTAAAGAACGTCTCAGTGGATTTTCCAAAGTTTGCAGAATGTGTGAACAAATTTTCAGTTGTTGGAAATGACTTTTCCTTGAGCCATTCATGAAACAAATGCAATTTTAAGAAGATGTTAGACTGGCATTTCAATTCCTCCTTTCAAATCATATCGTAATGCTTACCATAGAATTTTGGATATTTCTCTGCAGAACTTGGAGATCCCTTACTTGATACAAAAGTCCTTCTCTTTTCGAAAAGCCTTCACTCAGATTTGTCTCCAAGACTAAAGCTGCTCAATTTTGTTAAGTAGGCGCTTTAGAACTCGCAAAAATGCTTCTTATCATTAATGAAATTCTCTTGAAGATGTCATGCTTGGCTTAGTTTAATATCCTAAATAGACCTCGGAGTCTGTTTAATTTCCTTCTTAGATTCTGTGGCATTTGATGCTGTCACTGCATCTTTGGTTCACTGGGGGAGAGAATATTGGACGGTGGCGTTTCTGAATAGGTTCTCTGTGAACAGCTTGTGAAATGTGTGTGTGTGTGTGCACCCATTTTTGCGACATGACTCACTACCATGTATTGAATCAATAAGTCTCCTCATTGGCTGTCTTATAGTAACGATTGAATCACCAAGCCATTGGAACTCTTGAGAACCCAGTCACTGATTCTGTAAGTAGTGTCAGTGGAAAGATAATTTTTTTTTTTTTAATGTCAGTAAGTGTCAACCCATTCTCACTCCAAAGGCGTCAAAAACCGAAGCATGGTCAAGCGCCCCTAGCGTCACTTTTATGACACCAAATGTGCCTCTCGGCGTCGAAATATCTACGCACTACGACCTTCATTGCTTTCAGTGGGAATCTTTTGGCATGAGACTTCTTGAACGTGATTTCATAGCGATAAACATCTCATGTCCTCTCTTCGAAATTCTGACGCCAAAAGAGGCACATTTGGCGTCATAAAAGTGACGCTAGGGGCGCTTGACCATGCTTCGGTTTTTGACGCCTTTGGAGTGAGAATGGGTTGTAAGTGTTGCTTTTATTTATTTTTTCTCAGCACTAGAAAAGGAAATCTGTGCCTACTCAATAGATAAAGGACACACACTCTTTTCAGACTTTTGTTAGAAAAGTTCTGTGGGTGCTGCATTGCTTTTGTGAGTGCTAAACCATGGTACAGCAAACTAGATTTCTGGAGTAAATATGAGTGATTGGCCATGCAAGACTTAATACTATGATGTCCGGGTGTTGTGGATAGTTGCAAGGTCATTGCAATGCAGCTGCAAGATGTTGTGTGTAGGTTTTAATGCTGGTCCAAATGTTCTCAGCCCAAATTCTCTGTTAATTTGGCATGACTTTGAACCTTCTTGTGTAAGTCTAACAGCAAGTCCTAACAAGTTGTGACAAGATATTAGACAAGCAGTTTTCCTCGGAACAATGTGGGTCATTTTTCTGTTTGTTTGCTCTTTTGTAAGGCACTATAACCAAAGGGTGGAAAACTAAGAAAACAACAGATTTTTATTTGACTGTGAAGGTTCTCCAGATTAAACTTTAAGATTTTTATCAGTCTACAGCATTTCCTTTCACAATCAGTCTCATAATTGATGTTTAGTGTACCAAAGAAGCAGTATTTTGGTCAAAGTCCCTTTCAAAGAAAGGCTGTTCACTTGGCGGCCATATTCACAACATCTAAAGGCAGCTTTTTCTGAAATCTGAAATCTCAAAAACTGCTTGCCACTCTGCTTTCAAATCAGCAAAGAAATCTGGGGTGAACTGGGCAATAAATATTGTTTCTTAAGCTTACATCACATTTAAAAAAGCTTATATTCAGGCTGGACAAACCTAAGAACATATGCAGTCCTTAGCGCTTTTTAAAGGTTTCATAAATGTTTCTTACAATGCTCTAACTTTTTTTTACCTAAAATATAATGCTATTTTACCCGTAAATGTTTTCGATATTCTAAGAACGTGTTAATTATGATAATAATTTTATATAAAGGTTACACAAATGTTTCCTACAACATTCCACTAAATGAATTTCAACCAAAATATAATATTTTAATGTTTACTGTTTAATTTTGAAAGAATGTTAAGATAATTATGTTATTTAATGTTTACCAAAAAAAATCAAGTACTAATAACATTGTAAGGACATTTTGAGAATGAAAGTGACGTGACATTCAGCCAAGTATGGTGACCCATACTCAGAATTTGTGCTCTGCATTTAACCCATCCAAAGTGCACACACACAGAGCAGTGAACACACACACACACACACAGTGGGCATCATTTATTCTGCGGCGCCCGGGGAGCAGTTCAGCGCCTTCCTCAAGGACACCTTAGTCGTGTTATTGCCGGCCTGTGACTCCAACCCACAACCCTAGGGTTAGGAGTCAAACTTTCTAACCACTATGTCACGACTTCCACTCTTTTGTTGTTGTAAGAGTGATCTGTCAATGTTATGACAATGAATGTCATATATTAATAGGTTTATAAGAACATTTCACAAACATTACTCAAATGTTCTATGCTAACATTTATGTAACTTTTTTTTAAATGCTAGTGAAAGTTGTGAGAATGTTCCCTGTTAGCTGGTCTGACCTTATGACAGATAAATTACTGACAGCCAAAATAGCTAATTAAAATGCTGCGCTCAGAAGCCTCGTTGCCATATATCATTTTGTCCATCCAGGGGGCTGATTCATAAAACAAGTTTATTAAATACACCAGTCTTATTTCAGTTAGACTTATTTTCACTTGATTTGGTTTCATAAAGCAAAATTACCATAGCTCAAACTCAGAGCAGGTCCAGAGCAGGCTAACTGTCAGGCTAAACTGAGCTCCCCTAACACTGACCAATAGGAATGCATTGATTTAATCCACAGACGCGGTCAACACAGGCTACAATTAGTTGACTTCATTATTAGTCCAAAAATAAAAGTATACAGAAAATGCAACTTAAATAATCATAAAAAAATAGACTACAACCAAGGTTTTTTTTTTTTTAAGATATATGAAAACATTTTAACATAGTTGCTATTTGCCCATTCAGTTGATCAGCAGCTTCTAGCCATGCAGCATTTATCTTGGGGTTTATGAGAGCTGTGCCTTTTAAAGTTATTAGAACATTTAAACATTACCATCTAAAATTGCTCTTTCAAAGCATTAAAGCATTTAAAACACTAAATTGAAAGTTAAATGAAAACAAATAATAGAAATCAGACTACATTTTAACTGATAAGAGGAACACACATTAACTCATTTGAGGTAGTAGGGCTGTATTAACAGCTTACATTTGATTTCATTACTGCTATGATAAAAATGAACTTATATGTAGGATTAAAATTCACATTTAATGTCCAACAACAAATATTTAAGCAGAATGCATATTTTATTCAGAATTATTGCACAGAGGAATCGGTGGAACACGTTATGATGATGTGTACAGCATATGAAAGATGAATTACAATCCTTAGAAGTTAAAGAATTTTCTTTAAGTAGTATTCTGAATGATGGTCCAAATGCAGGGAAACAAATAAGTGCAATTGTGAGATTTCTTAAGAATTGTGGAAAAATGAATAGAACGTAAGATTTAGGTGACATACGGTACATTCTCTGCACCCTCCATCACAGTAGGTGGCGGTATGCACCTATGAAGTTGGTTCGCAACCCGTCATAAAACCAAAAGAAGAAGGCGGCGGCTTCTTCTGGCGGCATTTTTTGAATTTGCACACAGAGACAGCACACAGGAGGATATTCACGGTGTACTGAGACGGCAATCGCATCTCTTCCTCTCACAAATCAATATTTTTTCCTCGAAAGACTTGGAATATTATTATTTTTTTTAAATAAATTATGATGGTAGTTGTATCTGCCATATATATATATATATATATATATATATATATATATGTATATGTGTGTGTGTTTGTTGAGGTTTACAGACTCAGACTCATCTGCTTAGCCACCGCCGCACAAAGAAACAAAATGTAACCAACACAATAAATCAGTGAAAGTAGTTTTAATACATTTCAAATCGTTTTCAGTGCAAAATGAACAGTTTTACCTCAGCAGTTCTTAAAAAAATTAGGATGTCCGGACAGACAGGCCTTCTCTTCACTGATGTCCTCAGGTCTAATGTCCCTATGCTACATTTTCACTAGTGCATTTTCATTTTAAAATGCATAGCTTAGACGGAATCATAATTTCTATTAATTTCCACTGATTTACGCAATCTGATGGCAGTAAATGATTTGTATGCAATTTTTTTTTTTTATGAGTTTGTGTTTACATGAGAAATGCTGAGCAGGTTAAGCGATAAGCTTGATACAATAGGCTACAAATAACATATTTCAAATAACATTATATGATCAAAACCCTCATTAGATTGCAATCTGTAAAGTAAATTGTCTTATGGAGCATGATGCTACAGCGTGAATGGTTACTTAAGACATTTTCTTTGATGCCTCACCAGAGCCAATAAATGTGTTTGACTTGAAGTGGCGCTGCGCAGATCGATCGGTGTATTATATCATATAAGTACCGCGAGAACGATAAGACCGCACATGATTCCTTATGCTTTCGAATTGCTCTCACGATACTTTGTCAGATACCAATCGTGCAGTGCCACTTAAAAGTCAAACACACCTAATCACCAGAACATGATTTGGGCACATCACGCATGCTGCACACTTACTGGCCCACTAACGTTGACAAGATTACAACTTTAGGTATCAAAATTTGATACCGGATGACCAGAGGCGTCGTGCCCATTCGAAGTGAGGGGGCACGTGCCCCCTCAGATTTCTGAGCCAAGTGGATTTTAAATGCAGCTTCCAAACGAAAAAAAAAAAAATTGCAGAATAATATTTTTTATATATTTGATACAATCACAGCGGTGTGATTAGATCGTTCAGTGCACAGCATCAGCTGCTAAATTTAAATCTGCGTTCGCTGGCTGGCGCTGAGCCAGAGACAGACGAGTTCGTACAACGCTTCATGATAACCAATCAGAAACTATTTTGTTGCGCTTATGGATGCAATGGCCAATCAGAGACGTCCAGAAGAGTCATCACTGAAACGCAGTGTTTTGTTCACTTGCTCGCTGACTGAATTATTTAGCGAATTCTCTCATCAGAAACAACAAAAAGTGCTTCAGTGATTTTAATGGGAGTTTTTGAGAGTGCCTGAACTCTGGCTAGACTGAATGAAAATGTTTTTTGATAATGTAAATGTTCTTTACTCTCTGTAAAATGAAAGTGTTAAAATAAGTATCTTACAATATTGTTATTAAAATTTACATTAAATGCAAATTCAGTCGTATTAAAAATATTTTATGGCATGATATGGCACTTAAGTAAAAAGTCAGGTTTTTATGTGTAGTTAATAGATTACACTACATTTCCATATATTGATCAAATAGCAATCTATAAAGGTGCAAAACGCATTTACCTACACATATTTGAGAAACGAGATATTTCCTGATATATTAAGCATGTTTGGAATTGTTTTGAATAAAAAGGAAAAAAAAAAATAAAAAAATAAGCCTATATCAGTTATACAGTGCTTTCGTAGAATGACTTATACCCCCCCCCAAAAAATGCCCCTGCGGATGACATGTTTCGATATTTGATAGCATCAAGTCGATTCGGTCTGATCCTAAAAAGTATTGAACACGATACCCAGCCCAAATCCAGAGTGACTATTTCATGGAGTTTTGTTCTCTCTGTTCCTAAACTTAGCTAAGAATAATTTTATAATACATAAAATAAATAAATAATTAAAATCAATCATTAGTTTTACTCTTCCATGATTAAGTAATATTTTTGAAATGAAATAAAAAAGACTGTACTAATAAATTGATAATGAATTGTGTAATAATTCTGCATGCAGCCTTTATTTTAACAAAAACAAACAAAACAGTTGTTTAGCCCTGTTAGCATCAGCAAAGTGTCTGTTACACATTTTTCCTGTGGTAATGGTTAATGTTTATGACATTTTGACTGTCTGCCTCACTTGGATTTTTACCTCTTCTACCGTTATATTTAGTTATTGAATCAAAATCATCAAGTAAATCACTGAGCGAGCTGACTTGCTTTACAATTTCAATTGATGGACATAGAGAGGATGGAGGTTGTGTTTAACTAACCATGGTTGTGAGGATAATTCTGTTTCCTCCTAAAATATGGAGGCAAGACTATCTATTTCCCCTACCAGGACAGGGAAATGTCTAGGAAATGATGAGGATTCTATGATGGCATTGGCTTAGAAATGACATGCTTCATCTTTAACAGTGCACAGATTCAGAGCTTGTAAACGGAGTCCGTCTCTGAATGCCACAATGACAATGAAGTTTGAGGAACTCCAAGGTCAGGCTTCAGCTGTAGACAAAAAAGGGATGTGTGTGTGTGTGTGTGTCTGTGTGTGTGTGTGTGCGCGCACATGAGTGAGATAGAAGTACACACCTATTCAGCATTTAATGACTGCATATCCAGTGAGGCCTGACAAGACCTCAGTCTTGAAACATGTAAAATCCACTCATTTAAAGTTCATTGTTTTCCTTAGTTTCTCTCTAGACCATCTAAGCTGCAACAATTCGTCACAATCTGGTTGATTCTACACCAATTAGCTTGTTGCGAAAGGTTCTGTGTGAAAATGGAAATCAATTAGTCCCTTTATTTGCCCCTAATTCCAAACAGCTGGTTAGTGAGCCACGGGTGACAGTTCTCCCCTTTGCTGTAATATCCTGACTATTTGCTCAGCTAAGTGGAGCGAAGCTACCTCTGTTTATCTTGTTCTATCAGGTCGTATGCACTCGTTCCCCCCATTTCCTCCCAATGACCTTCCTACAGGTAGACTCTGGGCGCGAGTCAAAGCAAACACAGCGGGCACCAGCTGTACCTGCAGAAAGACCATTCATTGAGGACTTTCAGTCTTGGCAGGATCTGGTGTTAAGATTGAGCTTAATTATGTTTTGTCTAGCAGACATTTATTAACAGTGTCCTATTACATATTGCATCATACTGTATGTTTCTGTGTGTTTGTATACTGTATATATGTCTCAGGGTAGGTTTGTGTAGTTTGTTATTGATTACATGATAATTGGATTAAACATATAATGTCATTAACTCCTAGGAAAATATATTTCATCAATTTATCAACATCATGAAGTGTTAAATATTATATTACTCCAGAGTTTCCCAAACTGGGGTTGATGCAGGATTTTGTGATTTGATGAAAAGCTAATAATTCATTAAATCAAGTGAAAAAAGTGACTAATTAAATCATTTTAAAATAAAAATAATCAAAATACAACACTTGGACAGTAAAAGATAGAGCAATTGATCAAGTGACACTGAAGACAGTAATAATCCCATCCATTTTTTTAATTATTACCAGAATATTATTATTATTGTTACAGTATTTTTGATCTAATAAATGCCCAATCCCCCAACTTATCAATGGTGGTGTATATAAATGTGTGTGTGTGTAGAAAAAAAAAAAAAACATGTTTATATACATGATATGCAAAATGTATAACAAATCATTAGTATTTGCTCAAAAAAAAAAGACCCTAGATGATGGTATTTCAAAGATATTTGTTTTAGACTTTTTAAATTTATTTTATTCTGCCACTTACACAGAATGGATTATTATATTCTGTCTGTGATATATTGGAAATGTTTGTCTAGTACTCTAGTCATTTACTGAAGTATCTGTAATATAATTAGTATGCTAAAGTCTATACTTCTGAACCTGAAATGAAATTGATTTAATATTTGTCATGTAAATTGAAGCAGAGGAAAATTTGCTCTTCTTACTTTATTTCTTATCATCCCATGCTGCTGATATGCTGATGATTGACCTGCGTGTAGGTGTCCTGATAGTGTGGAGTTGTGGGAGTCTCAGGGCGATATCACTGGTTAGCAGTATTAGCACTATGGCTTTGGCTCTTTGCATCTTGAGCCCCGGTGCCTAAATACTTGATAATCTTTCCCCTTTAGACTCCCATGTCTTGTGCTATCAGCCATAATTTGCATGTGATGATGCATTTTCAGCTGCAGAGAGACTTGTTTTCTTCCTCTAAATTTGTCTTTTGTAAGGCATAGTATAGATAACTTCAGTTGACAGGAGCACTAACTAATGATAAAACTGTTAGTGTTTTATAAATAGACCTGGTTAGAGAGGAGTGGAGCTACAGTAACACACGGCTAAGCTAATAGCATGTACTCCAGGCCAAGGCTCGGGTGGGCTTTTCCTAAAGAAAAATGTTGCAGTGTACAGTAACATATTTAAGAATGACAACTGGATCCAACATAGACTAATACTGTAGTTAAAAATGACTGCGATTTCACATTTGTGATTGCTGAACTTCAAAAGCAAAGGCCATTTAATGGTTGCTAACAAGGAAACCAATGTATTACTGCAAAGATGGCGTACAATTCAGCAATTTTTCAGTACAACCCATCAATTGGGAACATAAGAAACCAAAAGTATGAACAATTTAAACTATGTCCACATTATTCCAGATAAATTTGATTTGAAAATTTTTGGCCTTTTGTTGACACTTGTGTGACTCCATAAGTAGGGCTGGTCATCTATCCACGACGTCTCTCACCCATGGAGCTACAAGAGCTCCAACGATTTCTTGGCGACGAAGGGCATAGGTTGTGTTCATGAGCTTCCCTATGACTAATTGGTTTCTCTCAGTCTTTTCGACTTCGTGTATGATTTCTTCTCTCATTGTTTCCAGAGTTGCTGGGGTTTGATCCTTTGGTAGGTTGATGATGTAGTTCACCTCAGCTGTGTTGATGGCTACTTCTGCAACCCCAACTTTGGCCAAATTGTTATGGTAAGACGCAACCTTGTACCCTATGTGACGTTTCCATCCCAACTCCCCGTCTTCACCAGCTGTCATTCTGAGACATGGATGAGCTGTAATCAAAGCTTTAGCTGCAATTGCCAATTCCTTTTCATGTGGGTATGGTTTAAAACTGTAGATCATTTCTGCCATTTTTTTAAGGATTTCACTCTTCTGTGACCTCTTTGACTTAAGCAATTTTCCTGATTCTTCATAAACACGATTTGCTTCTCTAGTATATGCTCCAGTTCATAATCAAAACGAGGAACAAC
Source organism: Carassius carassius (assembly GCF_963082965.1). NCBI lineage: Eukaryota > Metazoa > Chordata > Actinopteri > Cypriniformes > Cyprinidae > Carassius > Carassius carassius. Next base: position 17,511,426 of record NC_081802.1, read on the forward strand.
AAAGTGATCAGGCCAACTCTTCTGGCGCTATAACGCAGATACACATGGGAGTATGTCTGTGTCAGAAGATGCAGTAGATGAGGTGTCACCTTCAGGCCTGACGACTCTCAATGTGCCTTTCTCTGGTAACTCCTGGATGTCCATGAGAAGACAAAGATCACCATCAAAGTCCAGATCCTCATAGTGTCACGGTTCATGAATTCACCGTCTCCTGCTGGGTTCATGTTACGTCATGTTGATTGTTTCATGTGGGTGTTGATCAGCGGCAGCTGTAGCTCATTCCAACAGCCTAGTTAATGCCCTGTCTTTCATTTCTTGTTTGTCAGATCGTTGTTTGAGGTCCTCGTGGTTCATGTCTGTTCATCCTCCAGCGTTCCTGCTCATGCTCTGTTTCCTGTTCGGTCCCTTCTGGATTATCACCATCATCCACGGATCTATCACCATCACCACCAACGCACTCACCAACCCAGTCACCCGTCTGTACTGCCGTCGAGGTCCCTGCGTCACTCTCCAACATCCACTCACGATAACCTTCCTTCAATAAACATCATTTACTTGCATTTGCCTCCTGTCCTCCATTTCACCGTGACAGAACGATCTGACCAACAATGGAGGCAGCAAGTAATCAACCATCCACCCTTGAAGATTTTCTCATCGCCAGTGTTCGGAGGATGGATTCCCAGGAGCGGAGTCTTAACGACACTGGTCGCGCTGTTCAAGCTTTGGTGATGCAGGTGTCCGAGCTCACCCAACAATTCCAGCTACTACAAGTTCCCACTACGCCGCTCACACCGCCTGTTCCTCCAGCACCATCAGAAGCCCCCTCCCAGCCGGAACCACGTCTCCCAATTCCGGTGTCTTACTCGGATGAGCCCAACTTTTGTAGAGCTTTCTTGACCCGCTGTGACATGCACTTTTCCCTCCAACCCAGAACCTTTGCCAAGGAGAGATCTGTCTCGGACTATTCCATCGAATTCCGAACCCTGGCGGTGGAGTGTCATTGGAACGAGGAGGCGCAGTGGGACATGTTCCTGCATGGGCTGGCTGACCGCGTCCAGAAGGAGATCTACGCCCTGGATCTCCCTACTTCACTGAATGGGCTTATAGAACTGGCTTTGCGGGTCGACGCACGTCTGACGAGGATGGAGAGGCGGAGCTTACCCAGTTCCACATCCAGGACACAGACTGAAGTGCGGTTCAGCGGCGGGACGCAGCCAGTCCCTCCTACGATCACGAGCCCATGCAGGTAGGGTGAGCTCGGCTTTCCCGGGAGGAGAAGGAGAGGCGGAGGTGCCTGGGCCTGTGCCTCTACTGCAGGGGAACTGGACATCACGCTTACACCTGTCTGCTAAAAGGCCAAGCCAGGTAGTACGTATGAGGCTACTATCGGGTGGGATCTCCGCCGAGAAGACCTCATCATCATCTACGCTCCTTCTGGTAAGACTAAGATGGTCAGCACAGACGCACTACTGGACTCAGGAGCAGAAGGTAATTTCATGGACAGTACACTGGCACACAGACAACACATTCCGCACCACATCACGGTTCACGCCCTCAAAGAATACTTATCCTTTGCCGTTGATGTCTTCAGCCTTCGAGAGGTTGCAGGGAGCGTCGATTTTCACAAAACTGGACTTACGTAATGCTTATCATTTGGTCCGTATCAGGGAGGGGGATGAATGGAAGACCACTTTTAATACCCCCAGAGGGCACTTTGAATACTTGGTCATGCCCTTCGGGCTTTCCAACTCCCCAGCGGTCTTCCAGGCACTCGTCAACGACGTGCTGTGAGATATGATTGATCAGTTCATATATGTCTACCTGGACGACATATTGATTTTTTTCTTCTTCTCTCCAGGAACATGTGCAGCACATCCGACGAGTGCTTCAGAGGTTGCTAGAGAATGGGCTTTTTGTAAAGGCGGAGAAATGCGAATTTCATGCACAGTCGGTTCCATTTCTGGGGTATATCGTGTCGACTGAGGGAATACGCATGGATCCTGAGAAGGTTAAGGCTGTGGTAGAGTGGCCACGTCCAGATTCCCGTAAGGCCCTGCAGAGGTTTCTGGGGTTCGCCAACTTCTACCAGCGTTTTATTCGCAACTTCAGCCAACTAGCCGCACCTCTGACCGCCTTGACCTCCGCCAAAACCACGTTCAGGTGGTCAGACACAGCCGAGGCTGTGTTTGCCAAACTGAAGAGCTGCTTTGTTTCAGCCCCTATCTTGATCACCCCTGACCCAGCACGTCAGTTTGTGGTGGAGGTCGATGCGTCGGAGGTGGGGGTAGGAGCGGTGTTATCTCAACGTTCTCCCTCAGACGACAAGGTCCACCCATGCGCGTATTTTTCTTATCGTTTATCTCCTGCTGAACGAAATTATGATATTGGTAACCGAGAATTGTTGGCAGTCAAGATGGCATTGGAGGAGTGGCGCCACTGGTTAGAAGGATCGGGGGTTCCTTTTACTGTATGGACAGACCACAAGAATTTAGAATACATTAGCACTGCCAAAAGGTTGAACTCCAGGCAGGCTCGGTGGGCACTTTTTTTCGGATGTTTTGATTTTACTATCTCGTACCGCCCGGGTTCCGAAAATATTAAACCCGATTCTTTGTCACGTATTTTTGACCGTTCCGAACGCCCGTCCACTCGCCCGAGTGTATTTTTCCTGAGACATTAGTGGTCTCCACACTCACATGGGAGATCGAATCGAAGGTCAAGACAGCCTTAGAAGGGGTAACGCCTCCGCCCGGGTGCCCACCGAATTGCTTATTTGTGCCGGAGGGATTACGGTCCAACGTTATCCAGTGGGGACATTGCTCTAATGTGGGTTGCCATCCAGGAGTTAACCGTACTAAGTTTTTGGTCAAGCAACGATTCTGGTGACCACTTATGGCTCGCTCCATTTTGTTTTGGCTTGCTCGGTTTGTGCCACTGGTAAGACTTCCAATCGACCCCCTGATGGGTTACTTCAACCACTGCCAGTCCCTTCGAGACCCTGGTCCCACATCGCTCTAGATTTTATTACCGCCCTCCCAGGGCAACACGGTAGTTTTGACCGTGGTGGACCGGTTCTCGAAAGCTGCCCACTTTATTCCCTTGCCCAAATTACCCTCAGCCAAGGAGACAGCGTTGACCGTCGTAGATCACGTCTTTCGGTTACATGGCCTCCCAATAGACATACACAACATATACATGTCCACATACTCACCTGGTCAACACAAATACTGGGACACCACTTGAACGAAGGGATGTATGTATTCTGTACTCGAGACGGAGGGGACAACGATTCCAGTACTTGGTGGACTGGGAAGGTTACGGTCCGGAGGAGAGGAGTTGGGTAACTGCTAGGGACATACTGGATCACTCCCTTATTGATGATTACAATCAGCAGGTAGGCCCTTCTGGGAACTCCAGGATGCGTTCTTGGGGGGGGGGGGGGGGTACTGTCACGGTTGGTAAACCGTGATCTCTGGGTTTTGCACTTTGTGGGTGAAGTCTGTGTTACGTGTCAGCACTGATTAGTTTGTGGGCGTCTCCGTTAATTGTCATCAGCTACAGCTGTCAGTCATTACTCATCCCTCTATATTGGCTTGTCTAGCATCTTGTATTCGTGAGAGCGTTGTTTCATGTTTGTAACCTATGCCTTGCTTTCTTGTGTGTTTCTGCGTTGGATGTCCGTGTCTCCCCGGAACCCCGTCCACTCGACACAACCCACCACCAAGCAACACCATTTACCTTTGGCTTGCTTCCCCGCATTTCCTGTGTCTGCTGCCAACTCACCTCCGCCTTCCGGATTCGTCATTCCTCATCACCATCTTGGACTGTGCATTCCTCCCAGCGTTATTTGTGTCTCAGTTTTGTATTGTCTCATTGTCTTCATTAAATCTCATTAATCTCGCACTTGCTTCCTGCCACTCCTTCACCCAGTCGTTACAGATACTGGCTCAGGACACAATCTGCCTGAACACCATTCTGACTCTGACTATCCAAATACGTTACAGCATGCACATCACTATTATGGCTGTCTTTTTTCCTACGAGTGAACTCGCCACTTGTAACTTCATGAGTCTGAAGTTTAGCTTGTGTTGCTCTCCAGAATCTGCAAAAATATTCTGCTCAAAAGACTTTTAAAAGCCTGCCAAATCATGGGCTGCAAGATTGTCAGACACCACACACATGACTGTTCCTTGAAGTACCTTACCAATAGACTCAATGAATACCCCATCTTGTTCAAGGGTACGGAGGTCTCTCAACAAAGGACCATGTGCTTTTTCATAGCCAAATTTTTTTATGTCATCCACTTTACATAAAGCTGCAAGCTGTATCACATGCAGAGCTGATCGGTATTTTATGGGAAGATCAGCAAGCATCCAGTATACTGAACAGATTTTGTGTATTTTGCGTGATGTTCCAAATGGATTGGCAATTTCCAAATCATCAATGTACAAAATGAGTGTTATCTTTAACTCATCTGAAGACAAGAATGTGTTCTCTTTGAAGTACAAAGAGTCAATTGTCTCACTATTTCCTGAGATGCCATGTCAGATACATGAAGAATAGATTGCATCTTCAAAAATAATGATGCCAAATTATGGTTCAACTGATCTCTTAAAGTGTCTGTGTCACACTGACTGTTTACCTCATTGAGATCAAATGTGTCCTCAGACCCTGCACTGTGACTTTCAGCAGGTTCCCCAAGACTTTTTGCTGCAACTACAACTAGGGCACTATCACTGTCTGCCAATTCAACACATTCACCAAAGTCTGAATCACCACCATGTTTTCTACTCTTGTGTGCATTAAACGCGGTGTAGCTATTTGTTCTGTAATTACAGTTCTTGAATGGGCATGCTACCATCTCATGACTTCGTAAATGACTTCTCAAATGACCAAATAGAGTTTCCTCAAAAAAGGGGTGCTTGAAGTTACACAAAGGACACGTAAAAAAAAAACACATGCTCCTTCAGTTGCATCTACTCTACATGACTCATTATGAGATCTTGACAGATGAGCTTTCATCGCTTTAAATGATGGAAAAGTACAAATGCAACAGTCATAGAGACATGGCAGGGGGGACACTCTTGAATATTGGCTATGCAGTACAGTATAGTGCCAAAATAATTGTCCCTGGGTATTTGCAGTTGCAGAGCACAACTTGCACTTCCACTCCATTGGGCCAACTTCAGCCTGCAATTTAAATATTTTCAATTAAAGTCTAAACCATTTCAGCCCTGGTTTGTACTTTTGACTATTCCATTTTTTTGTGTGTGTAATATTGTGAACGAGGGGGGAAATGATTATGCCAAACAGTCAACAACACATCAGTAATTAAATCTGTTCTGCTGCAAAAAAATGTAAACACTGTGAATAATTTATAATTTAAATTAGTACACAATTTACAAAACTCACCTATTGGCACCTGTCTGATAGTGAAACAGAGACTCTCTCTAGCACTCTTTGTAGTCAAATATCTTTACAAAACATGAGCACAAAGATGATTTGTTAATGTTCAAAAACATTTTTTAAATAATACATAATGATAAATGAAATTTAGAAAAGTGAATATTCAGATAAAAGTTTCAAAATCTATCAAATACATTCATTGTACGCTAATTATAGTAAAAATGAAAATGTTAAAAGAAGAGCAAGTTGGTAATTAAAAAAAGGTTGTGTGCTTATAGATCTGCTATTTATGTTGTTGTTTTTAACAAAGTATTAATAAAGGGTTCAAGTGATCAATTGAAATAAATAAAAGAATGACTGTGGAAACACAAAATAAACCAATTATTAATAACACTCTTTCATAATGCATCTTACCTGAACTGTTAAAATTATTTCGAGATGATCTCACAACCACACACTTGAGCCTACGAAATACAAACACAGGGCTGGTAATTATGATGATAACACACTCACATTATGTTGTTTAGAATTGTTCGTTACACACTATCACACACACAGCTCGACAACGTAAAATATTTACTGTGTAATGCAGACATTTATTTAAATATATAATGTTATACTCAAAGTACGCGCATGCATTAACGACGAACAGCGAAAACAACAAGCGAAAGAAAACGGCGGAAAGCAGGGATAATGTTATACTTTCGGACTCTGCCAGATAATTCAAAACTCATGGACCTTCCTCAACAGTCAATATCCCGGGCAAACATGCATTATGGGTAGTGTAGTTCATCCAGGAAACCCGCTGATAACGTTACACTGTTGTAAAATGAACTAAGGTAATTTAACGTTAACGCATTTGTCACATTCAACAACTTCTAAAATTACAATTACTTGGTTTGTAAATATTATATATATATATATATATATATATATATATATATAATATATAAAAAACGTTAGAGTTACTTATCAAATCAGGGCTGATGATAAGACAGCGCTTAAGAAAATGATAGCAATAAGACTAATGAAAATAACTGAGGTGGTGGTGGTTTGAAGAGGGGGAATAAAAGTAAGCATTCCAAACAAATAATAACAATTTAAACCTAAATAAACTGTGTTCCACATCCACATGGACTGGCCAAAACTTCACCCGCATCAGGCAAATTCAAGATGGCTGACTCAACTTTCCCGAGGGAGCGATAAGACCCACCCACCAAAACGTCATGACGTCGATAACGTCATGACGCTACTACATGGTTCCTAAACTTTTTGAGCGTTCCACACAAATTAGCTCTAAAATACTGAGCCCTATTCAATTATAGTGGCACAAATCTCAACAGAGCTCAAAACTTTATAGTTTGGTCAACTGCATAACGACATTTGACTGTTATGAACTTATTAGTTATGAGCTAGTACAACTGTTTGGGATTACAGTGCAGGTGAGAACAAATGAAAGGGTAAGTGAACATAGATGATTCATAAGAAAATAATATACTCCCCTGAGAATGTTTTGGTTATAGTGTTCACAGTCCTACTTTGTGCAAGAAATTCTTTACAAAGTTGAGCGACTCTAGTCTGTAATAAGGCGGGAAAATGAGAGCAGATCACACAGTGAGATATACATCATCTCTACAACCTTGTCACCGAATACCCCCAAGGGTCAGTGCATCTGGCGCTACACACTGAAGCCTCGATAATGAGAGCGTGTCATCACTACTGAAGGGCTCGAATTTACTTAATGGTGGAAGTTCAAAGACTTATTTTACAGAAGAGATGACAATGAGACCTGGGATATGACCTTAACAATGCTGCTGTGGGAGCAATAGGAGGACTAGCTGCTGACAAGTGTTCCCTTGTTTCCAGTACAGAAGTTCTAAGAAGTAAGAATAATGGAACAAATAGTTGAGAATAGCAGACATCATTAAGTGAGGTGTGTATGGGGGGTTTACATTGGTTTACTGTCGAGTAAGAGTTATTTTTCCATTCAGATTCATATGACCGTCTGTCCTACTGACATTAAAAGTTGCATCCACATGCATCAGTGGCTTAGCACCTTCTTCTGTTAACACGTCTGTCGAATGAGTTGTTTGAATCAGAACACTTGGGTATTTAACCCTCTGGATTTTGAAACTGGGATCATTAGAATATTCCGTTACGTTGTTTCAGAAAGAAATCGTCAGTGCTTACTGTGTACCAGAATGAAAACACATAAAACCAAGGAACTTTCCCTCAAGGAATGGTGGGAATTTTAACCAAGTGGTGCTCGTGACAGATCAGACCCTAAAACAGGTGCTTACGCTACTTGTTTTATTAAATTCATTTCACATGATAGCATGTACCATATGTCGATCTAATCTAGTCAGCCTCTCCAGGTACATCACAGATACAAGCAATAATTCTGTACAGACTGAGTGTTGATTTATCAGAGGTCCGGTCCACTTCTGGTTCATTTATCCCCTGGAATGCCAGGTGAGATGAGCAAATATCATCTTCAGTGGTAATTAATACGTGCCGCTGTCCCTGCTTTGGGTGCCAAGTCTCTGCCTACTTTTGCAAGCCAGAGAATGGTGAAAAAGCACAAGAGGTGTCTTGAATATTGTCTCTCACTAGTAAACAAGGTACTGCCAATGTGGTTCCAGCTTCTCAGTGCAAATCCAGACTTCCCTTCCAGATCATTACAGCTTTAGGCAAAGAGTCAAATTTGGCATTGGACCTGCATGCTCATTTTTAACCAAAGCCAATAGGTACGAGCAAATATTCTCAGTTCAATTAACAAAAAGCCAAAGGAAATTAACAAAATTCTGAGGCAAATTTCTGTGGATATTCCAAAGGACTCTGATAGGCCTACTGTTCTGTATTTTGAGGATTAGCACCAGCGTCCTGAATCATTTTTGTATTAGTGTATACAGGTTGTTTTCATGTTTTACACATTCCATGATTTCCTCGGACAGAATTCTGATTTGTGGGTATAACAGGAATGTAGCATGTTCAGTCTGACAAACCTTACATATATGATTTATGTGCGGGGATCTATGTTTTCCCATTGTAAACTGTAGGAGAATCAAAACAGACAGCAAACTCTGGTTAAATATTTTTTCTGTATCTCTTGCAGGTGTTTACTCAGCCCCATGAGAGTTGTTCTAGCTCGAAATAATCCCTCTGTGTTTGGGTTGTTGATATCCTACCTTTGCATATCCCAAAAAAGAGCACCAAGTTATTAAAGCTTATACGTTCATCAGAGCCCAAAGATGGATCCAATCTTGGTCTTGCTGGTCCCACTTGTTCTCCACAATATCGCCTATAAAACAAAACTCTACTCAGCAACACCAGAACAGACTTGCTGGTCTCACAGGGTTTAGCACAAACTCCAATTCATGTGAAAATTTACTGTTGTGTGTTCCGATTCACAACTTGCATTTAAAAGAAAGCTAAGATTTGTGAGTCTCGGTTAGCCGAGAAAGGGTTGAAAGCATTGTTCTGAAAAAAAAAAAAATAATTAACTGCTGCACAGGCGCATCTGTTTGGTCAAAGCAACACAATCTGGACTGTGGAATGAAAGGGTGGGGGAGTGCAAACCTGTCAGCACATCCAAATAACAATGACCACCGAATAACAGTCTGGAACATAGGCGGCCTGGTGGCGTAGGGCCTGTCTCTTCTCACTTTGCAATTACAAAGAGCAGAAGGTTCTGAGCAATCACCATTGATCCATTTCAGAACATCCAAATTTCATTGATCTGGTTTAGGGAGATTCTCAAAGTATACTTTGAGGCATATTCAATCGAGATTCTGCATCTTTGTATCTGGTGTGGAAGTCTGCAGTCTGTTCAAGGACTTACTCCCACACTTTGACTCTAGGAGGATGTGGAATTCATTGGGTCAGGTGGTAGGCGAGGTTTCAGTGGGGGTTGACCTTTACTCCATAGTTCAGTAAGTTTTAAGCAGCCGTGGCCTCAGTGCTGTGGAGAGGGTGAACAGGTGGTCAATGGATTACCACAACCATTTGAATGCGCATGGATGCAATGTGAAAGCAATGCATTTTGATCTTGAGCAGAAAATTGCCCAAAAGCAAGTCATGCAAAGGGATTAATTTCTGAGAAATAGGTTCCTGTTTTTGCTTTAAAACCACATTTGTGATGGGAAGCAAGAAAGGGAATGTGCCTTCTTGAGTGCTTTTAGACACAGTATACTATATTTTTTCTGTAATCTCCAATTACACAGTTGTCCAAGTTGCACTGGCTGGAGTTAAGTACAACAATATTAGCACATGTTGAGTATGTCTGAATTTGAATATTTTGATTTGTAGATGTTCACATTGTCAAAACTAAATTGCATTCATTACATCAAGGATTTCTACCTCATCTTACCCTTAAAATGTACTTTCAGTGGTAAAATCCAGTGCGGTTATGAAAATTTATTTTAATTATCTTAAATATATTTTAATGAAATCAGTCAACTCATTTTTTCTTAACATTTTTTAACCTAGTTTCAAGTTGGAATAATTTAATTATTATATATTAAATTTTAATTGCTGTGAACATATTGTAGTACCACCATTTTTTAGTATGTTTATTTCAGCATTATTTATATGCCATTTATTAATATTTTTAATTGGCCTTTATTTATATTTTCAGTATTTAAAGTAATTTTATTATGTCCTTTTGTCATTTTATTAGTTTTTTTTCTTCTTCATTTACACACAGATTTAATTTCAGTTTTTGACTTTTTTTTTAAGTACTAAAGTAAATTAAATTAGTTTGAAAGCCAAATTTGTAATATTAATAAGGTTTTCATTTAATATTTATATTTTATTGCAGCTTTATTTTAATTACATTTCAATTTCAGTTATTATTTTTAGTCAACAATAATAGCACTGGTCACCATAACTATAATATATATTGCACAATAACAACTACACATATAATTTGTGGTTACACTGAGACGCAAATACATACACAATGGTCACATGATAAAAATGGCAGTAAGCATTTGGTGAAAATGTGGCTTTATTTTATTTATTTGTTTGTTTGTCTATTTGGTTATGCATAAAAAGTGCTAACAACTGTACAAAGTGTGCATTTAGGTCAGTAGATAAAATATATAGGGGGAAGATATTTTTCTGCTGTCCTCCATGCAATAGTTTTATTGTACAGTCTGTGGCTGATATCCTCCACGACCCTATACATAAAACATGCACTTTTGGCCTCACATGACTCTGCGTCCACATGCACCAATTAAACATAATTAGAATGTAGAGCCATCATTCTAAGTAATGACATGCATGCAAGATAACGGCGCCAAATTATATGTTGCCTAGCAACATTCCATCGTTTTAACCTCAAATGTTCACTCTTAGTCCTTTCCTCACCCTAGAGCAGTGCTGCTATCCCTCAAGATCTGCATTGCAAATTAATTTGAGATATATTCAATTTAATTAAATTCAATTGAATCTCTCAAGTGCAGCACGAGTTGTATTGTACAATGGGTGTGGCATCAACATGCTGGAGCTCTTGAATAGGCATTTGGGAATGTTTAATAACAAAGTTGGAATTTAAAAAGTGATTTTGCATAATTTAATTTAATATGTATATATTATTAATAAGAATTTACAAGCGTATGACAAGAAATGCCCTTAACGCAAGGCTAGATTTAATATCCGTGAAACAGCTACTACTCTCATAATGCAATTCAGCCTATTCATTTCAATTATCCTGATCTAATGTAATTGCTGTACTACAAAATTATCACCATAGAAACAGAGACGTTACTCTCAGGCTTGTTTACAGACTGTAAATCTGGGCCGCCTTGACATTCCCAGACAGCCAGTTTCAGCACTTTGCGTCATCCGTAGCGCTCCGGTGCATCTAGAGCCCAGGCTTTATTGTGGTCTCAGGCAAGTAATAAGTCCCTTCCTATTGAGTGGAACCAAGATTTGGGAATTGATCAGAAGCTTGATACACACAAACAGTCCCGGGCTTCTCAGAAATGTCATCGTGAGAGCCAGGATCTAAAGCAACTGATTTTGGTCTTGCCATTGGACAGGAGTGCTTGTGCCAATGTTGGTTTAACAAAATGCAAAATTACAGATCCGAGATGCACTGGTTTACTCTCAAATCGATAGATCATACACTTGCATTCAAAGAACAATATCTGCACCACTCCTCTCAAAATGCATTTACGGACAAGAATTCCCATAAAGGATTCAAAATAGTAAATTACTTACCATTTACTTTATGGCTCACTGAATATTCCCAACACCCAGAGAGTCCCACAAGTGTCTTTTTTCTGCTTTACAAAGATAGTGACATCATGTAACACAGGACAGAGTTAAGGGCTCTGCTTTTGCAACCCACTCCAGTGCACAATGACAGTAATTTCCAGGCTGAATAATGAGATGCGTGGCTATGAAAACTCTAACCCCTTTCAGATGTGACTCAAGGAGGTGTATTTTACAACATCGTCTGGGATTTAAATGCCTCCACGGCCCAGAGGCTTTAGGATGCTGCTTTTGAGGTTTCTCTTAAGGAATCTCCTTGCACTAAACAAGCATTCCTTTAGTCTCTACTAAATGCAGGATAGTGTTTGGGGATACACAGGCATCTTAATGAAAGAACGGCTGGTAAACAAGGTGAGACCCTTCTAGTTTTGGTGCCCTGCAGACGTACATGCTTCTCTCAAAAGAAAAGGCCTCAGGTGACTACAAAAGGCTGTAATTCCTCAGACTGTCTGAAAATACCAATGTCACGTCAGGGCTTTCGAAAGAATCTCCAAGACAAAAGATCAATAGCTTGGCTCCACAAGTCGCCCAGCTCAGAAATTTTAGTGACCCATCCTTACGCCCCAAGGGAATGAAAAGGAGAAGATAGAGGGGTGTTACTTGTAGGATAATCTGGTTCTCACCAATTTTCGCAGTGCAGAAGGTACACAATTAAGGGGCGGATCCTGTTACCCTCAGGTAGTTATTCACAGGTACAGATGCATTTCAATGGCTGCTAATAGTGTTAAGAAGGACCATACAAATAGCTCCCATTGGAAAGAAAGATCAATGATAAGATTTCTTTGATATGAAATTTGTTTCTTCTATGTCTCTGGGTTCTCAGATTTGTCTCTTGAGAAACAGACCCCTCACTCTTAAAGTAAGTGTTCTTTACTGATCTTCAGTTTGTTCTGTGAAGAATCAAAAGGGGGGGGGGGGGTTATATTAAAAGGTCACGTTTTTCGTGATCCCATGTTTCAAACTTTAGTTAGTGTGTAATGTTGTTGTTAGAGTATAAATAATAGCTGTAAAATTCTAAAGCTCAAATTTCAATACCAAGCGAGAGAGTTTATTTAACAGAATTCGCCTACAACGTACGACCCGTTTGGACTACATCCCTCTAGTTCCTGCAGTAATGACATCACTAAAACGTTTTTTTGACTAACCTCCGCCCACATGAATACACAAAAAGGGGGCGTGGTCTTGTTGCACTCAGACGGACAAGAGGGAGTGCGTTTGTCGCCATGTCATCGAAACGCTGTTATTTTCATCTCAGTCCAATCATCTTTGTTTGGGCTTCCCAGGGATGCTGTACTTAGAGATTAATTGGTTACAATTTATGTTTAACTCGATTCCCGAAAATTATAATCCACATGTAAAACTATGTGCAGCACATTTTGCTGAGGACAGCTTCCTCAATCTCAATCAGTTTAATGCCCGATTCGCACAAAGATTATTCTTGAAAGATGGAGCAGTTCCCTCTTTGTCTGGAGAAGTTGTTGTTTATGGACCACAACTGGTAAGTGTATTTTATTATTTCAGTTGGTGCGTTTAACAGTTTCTGTAACTTATTACACAAAGGGCAACGCTGTTTAGCTTTGTTAACTAGATGTAAGCACTGTGCAAAAAAAAAAAAAAAACACGAGTGCGATTTTCATGCGCATCTCGTCGGTAAAGGCGTTCTGTGATTAGAAGAACATCTCCAGCACGTGCGTTCAGATCAGGATTGGCAGGTTTTCAAAACAAATCTTGCCCACTTGCTTCTCAAAACTAGTCCAAAACTAGCCCAATCGCGTTTCCAGGAGGGCAGAGTGCTCTAAGCTGCTGTCGAATCACAACACAGGAACCGCTGGCACATTCAGAACTTGTTACGTATTTACGTATTATAGGAGGGACTTCTGATGACTTCTAGAACAAGGAAGTCATCAGCCTGTTTTATGACCGTGAAAACAGCGGTATACAGATAAGTGAATTTTTTTTTTTTTTTTTTTTTTTACAGGCGAAGCATGAACACATATTATATTGCAAACTGTAAACACAATCAAAGCTTCAAAAAAAAAAAACACGAAAAACGTGACCTTTAAGAGCTGTTCACTGGGGAATCATAGGAAGTAGACTTTCGGAAGAAATAGCATCATCTCTGTTTCTCAGATTGTCAAGTCTCCAATTAAAATAAGAGATTTCATTCTAAACTCCAAAAGTGTTCTTCAAATACTCCTTGATGATCTCTGCCAAGGGGTCCTCAACTCTGGACCTTGAGATCCACTTTCCAGAGTTTAGCTCCGACCTGGATTAAACACACCTACCTGCAATTTAGTAGTAATCCCGAAGACCTTGATTAACTTGTTCAGGTGTGTTTGATTAGGGTTGGAGCTAAACTCTGCAGTAAAGTGGATCTCGAGGTCGAGAGTTGAGGACCCTTGATCCAAGCTATACTATCCACATTAGTGTTCTAACTCTTAAGGTAAAAAAATAAATACAATTAAGTCAATCCAATAGGAAATTGAGTCATTCCAGTCGATGCAATGAAAGTCAATGGGGTCCAAAACCCATAACACTGTGCACCACAGATTTTCATCATGTGGACAATAAAACATTTAAAATATATTTGCAAAAAGATACATTTAAGTATGGGTTCCACAAGAGAAAGATCAAACAGATTTGGAACAACATAACAGATTTTAATTTTTGGGTCAACTATCCCTTGAAATTAAGCATAAATGAGCCCTCTTAGATTCCGGAGCAATAAAAATGTCTTCAAACCCCTGAGTCTTTAATATTCTAAGGAGACAGGTGCTGCCCCTCTAAAGCCTTCCTCCAAACTCTTTTATGAATCAACACGTCCACTCGGATGTATATCTTGGCCCTGTGTCATATGATATCAGAGCCTTCCAGCTACCTGAAGGTGACCCTCCCATCAGATGTCATCTTTTGTTCGCTAAAGTTGCACTGTGATGAGATGTGAGGAACGTGGGTGTGGAAGTGTGCTTTTACAGGCATATTCAGAGTGATTAGTTCTCATTGTTCCCTTGTTGCTTGCTCAGCTGCTTGAATGTATGTCTGGCGATACAGTTTCTGAACCTGACTGCTGATGTCTACAACTTGCTGAATGTTATTAACACCTTTTGAAGAACGAGAAAACAGCAAATTAAATCAAAAGGCACATTTGCCTGAAAGGAAAACAGGATTTAAAAAGCAGTTTTAGCATTAGTGCATTTAACTGTATATAAAATCATGTCATTTATTTTTTTATTCGTTTCAGTTTTATTAGTTATGTCTACAAGAAATTACAGAAAATTACAACTTGAAATCCAATTATTTTTCTATTGTTAATTATACAACATTTTTGGTCCCTTAATCTTATTGGACAAGTTGTATTCTAGCAATATTGCGTCTAAAATGTAAGTAGCTCAATAGAAGTTTTTTTTTTTTTTTTCATTGCAATGGTGCAGTAAGATAACACAAATCATATTTTTGCGTAATTTGTGTACCTGAAACAGAAAAAGTTAATAAATAAAAACCTCATACTTCAAGTTAAACTATCATTCCGTTGTGGTTTAGTTTTTTGCTTTGCGTGGACTTGTGCGTGTGTCCCCCCCTTTTTTTTTTTTTTTGATTCGTTTTATTTTATTATGCTTTGATGCAGTAAGAGTGAAATTTCACATGATTTAGAATCAAATGAATATAATAGACTGTATTAATATATTGTGATTTTATTCATTCATTTTAATTTGGTTTTAATTCCTCAATAGAAATAACTTGCAATAACCAAGTCATCTAATTTTGGTACAAAAAAAAAAGATGGTTCTCACCAGTGATGCGTTTTCTAAGCACATTGATGAACAATTACTTAAATGTCCTAATTGAACTATGGACAAATCCTGGCTTAGTCTAAACCCTGTCTGTGAAACCAGGTTTATATTTGCTTTGATAAAATTAGGATTAATTATGTAAAACTTAAACAGGCCCACAGTGGTGAAGAGTATTGATGGAGAATGAAACGTCTTCTTTAAAGACTGGTTATGAAAATGTTTTAAGGAATATGGAAAGTCTTGAAATGGTTAGTTTAATCAATTCGGCAATCTCACATCTGTTTTTACAGTACATTACCCCTCTTGGAAATATTTTGAAACGTTTTATCAATGTGTTAAATCGTGGCTTGCTAGTAACTGTCTCCAATTAAACTCGATTATAACCCTGATTAAAGCCCTAGACAACAAAATTCCATCAATTGTCCAACACCTTGGTTCTCGGAGCTCCATCAGAAATCTGGTTTGTGGTGTCTGGTGTCTGGTTTGACCAATCGTTGTCTTTCGACTGCCATTCGAGACTTCTGGTCAGCTTGTATCTGTGAAAAGCACTCTATAAATAAACTTTACTTACTTACAATGGGGAATTGTATCTGCTCAGTAACAAGTCATGTCTAGTACTGCAGCACAGCAGGTTAGCGGGACACTAGAGATTCTTAATTCCCAATTGATATTGTCCAAACTGGGGGCTGGATGCTGTCTGACTTAGAGTGGGGATAATATTACTTCATGAATTCGCAAATACATATAACCGTATTGAGCAAACAGTAAGCATACCGTATTTGGTGTGGTGTCCTGAGGGAGGGCTCCGAGCTTGGAGTATATCCCGAACCCCACATCTGGGATGAGAAGAGTTAAGAGTCAGGAGTTGGGGTGGAAGAGGGATGCCCAAAACTGTTGTGGGACAGAGGTGAGTTGGCTGGAAATAGATATAGTGCTAGTTAAGTTGATCATTTAGCAGTGGCTCAGTGGTTCATGTAGGTTGTCTGCAAACCGGAAGGTTGGTGGTTCAATCCCCGGCTCCACCTGACCAAGTGTCGAGGTGTCCTTGAGCAAGACACCTAACCCCAGCTGCTCCCGACGAGCTGGATGGCGCCTTGAATGGCTGACACCGCAGTCGGTGTGTGAATGAGTGTGTGAATGGGTGAATGTGAGGCAAATTGTAAAGCGCTTTGGATGGCCATGTGGTCTGTTGAAAGCGCTATATAAATGCAGTCAATTTACCATTTTACCATTTACCATTTAGATCAGCTCCACCTGTGCTGAACTGATTGATTATCTGACCGAGCTCCACCCAAACCTTGTTAATAAAACATCAAATTGAGAGAGTCTCATTCAGTCTCCTCCTCCTTTTTAAAGTGTAATTGACTAAATTACAAGGTTATATATATATATATATTCCAGTTTGTATTCAAGTCTCCCACAGTTATCATTTTACACAACACCACATTCTGCCTCTTTAACGAGCACAGTGTTTTTAACTAGGTGAGTGATGGATTATGACAGCATTTGTCTTCATAAACGAGTTAATGATGCAGCTTCTTTAACAGTAGGATGCGTGCAGTCTAATAGGATGTATAACACGATATAGATTACATATTTATGTGATTCCTCACCCTCTGACACACCATTTAGATGCTAATGGGATTAAGTCGCTCATTTTCAACCAGAAGTTTTTTTTGTGCATTGAAGGGTCAGGTCAACAGCTCAAAGTATTCAAAATCATTTCAATAAATTACAAATTGTACAAGTTTATTTATTTACCATAGGCCATTGTGGAAGAATGCATTTCCAATACAGTAACATTTGGCACCAATCATTTAAATAAATTAAAACGGTTGCAAAAAATTTGATTGATTGATTGATTAATTGATCTATTTATTTATTTAACACAAGCTGCGGTTTACCAATATAGTTAATAGTTAATATTTTTAAAGAATCATTCAATATTAGATTTACATGATTGCTGAGTTAAGGAATAATAACAAATGGTGCCACAAATAATAACAAATATATTTTAACAAATAATTTTAATAAATCACAATTGTTGCTAAAAATCTATTTGTTATTTATTTATTGACCACCAAATGCTGAAAAGAATGTTTTTTTCAAATATAGTGTAATTCCTTTTAAAGAATACTTACATATGAGATATATATGATTGCTGGGTTAATATAATAATATCATTTGGTGCCAATAATATTAATAAATTAAATTTTTTGCATATATTTTTTTTGCATATATATATATATATATATATACACACACACACACACATATGTATGTATATATGTGCAAAAAACGTAATTTATTAAAATGATTGGCACCAAATGGAAATAATGTTTTCTCAATAGTTTTAGTGTTTCAAAAGTATATTTCATTATGAAATATATGTTTGCTGGTTAAAAACAAATAAAAAAATAAAATAAATAAAAAAATAATAACAATAATATTATTTTTACCACAAGCTATTTAAAAAAAAAAAAAAACGTTGTATCAGTGTTTAAAAACAAACTAATGTGAAAAAAATGTGATTGCTGGGTTAACAAATAGCAAGATTTGACCCAACTGATCTAATCAGGTTCATAATTGATATGAAGTGCTACATTTTTGCAGCTGCATGTGGAACAATACTGCATGTCAGGACGAGCCACCCACAAAGAAAAGATAACTTTATTTATGAATCTGGATGTGTGTGTAAAATATGTTCGGAAAGCCGCACAGATTGGAGCTATGCATTATGGACATGCCACATCACATATGTCAGCATTCATATTGCAGCTGTTTTTATTTTCCAGACATGGATGAACAAAGCCACGTCCTTCCATGCTCTACTGAACTTATTTGACCTTGTAATTGAAACATTTTTTGGCCACTTTACAATTAAACTGACCAACAGAGCCGCCTTTTTCTAAATAAATAAAACAGGTGCATTTGTGATGACCATAAAAGATGCACAAATGCCCTAAACAGTTGCTACAGAGCAAAGATGCCAAGTTTTTGGCCGTTCAGCTGTCCTCTTTGTGTCTGCTAGCTCCCCTCATGCAGCCCATTTGTGAAGACAATACATTATTAATCAGAAAGACACCGTGTTCACCGAGATGTCCTGGTGTGACTGGGTTAATCGCCTCTGGAGCAGAAAATAAAACGGTCCGGCACAGGTAGGCATGCGAACTTCTTGCCAGTCTGCGTCCCTGTGCTTGCTGGTCTGTAGGCGAAACTAAAGCAGACACGCGCTTTATGAGAGAGCGTTCGTGCATCAAAGCATGTAGATGTCCTTTTCACTTTAACACAACCTGAGCAGTAAACATAACCTCTGTATTAAATATTCATGATGCTCTGTAACCCGGCTAAGCAGATGCTTAATGCTGAGTGCTGCTTCCTACTGTGAACCAACTCGATCCTTACAAACACACACAATCGCCTTGACACTAATCTGATATTTCACAGATTTGATTGTTATATATATGGTCAAAGTAGAGTCAAAGATATGGCACACAAACCCATCTTTTAAGAGGATCCATATTCATACATACAATACATGAAATACAATTAAATATAATTTATTTTCATGAAATATTCAATTTAGCATAAAGACAGTCAAAACATACTGTGCTATGATGTGTGTGTGTGTGTGTGTGTGTGTGTGTGTATAAAATTGTTTTATTCATGTATATTTTTTTAAACCAGACCCTGGTTAAAATATATTTTAAATAATAATATAAAATAGAAATTAAAAGATCATATTGAAAATATACTTGTAAATATAAATGTAATTTATATCATAGGTTTTGAGAAATAAATGTCCGCATCAATTATGATATATATTTTGATTATTTAAAACTTGTTTATTTATTGTATAATACTACAATATAAAATACTTTAAAATATAAAAAATTAGCTGATAATGGTATTTTTTTTACTATAAGGTTCTCTTACTTGATTTAATCACGTTAATGTCGTTCTTAACCTTTAAGGGGTGATTCACACAAATCGTGTTTGTATTTATGCTTTTAAAAATGCAGGATTCAAAAATTCTGCAAATATATATAATGTGTTACTCTAAGAGCAATAACGCATTACAATTCAGAGACAGGTATTTTGAACTACACAATATGGTTGCTTTCTCTCCAGCTTTCTATCTCTAGTCAAGGTTTCTGGAAGCTTCCAGGCGTTATCGCATCAATCAAATGCCTGGATGTTTCTGGACTATTTCCTTTGTGATCTCAGGTACTGCTGGGGACATTCGCCCTTATTAAAGATGGCCTTTATTGATCTGTGATAGCCAGCCCAGGCTGTCTCTCAGATGAGCCCCCTTCATATCCAGAAATGGCTGGATATTGATTGCAGAATGAGAAAGTGTGGAGAAGTTGATAATCTTGTCCCCTGCAGAAATACAGAGACACACCAGGGACCAAAGGTCTCCTTGTTCCCTTCCAATCTGGGTATTCAGCATCCAGCTCAAACGCTGGCTGATACAGTATAAAACGGCTCTTGTGTGGAGTTGTACTGCTGATGATATCTTCGCTGGTATTGACAGAGACATCTTTGCACGACTGCATCTCTGTGTCAGAGAGGGATTACGAGACCCGCGTTTTTAGGACGTACAGGGGCCAGTAGACCTGTAGGAAGGAGAAACCTTATACGACTCCATCCTAGTAAGACGTGTAGCGTCAAAGTCCGGGAATCAGTAAGATCAAGCATTAACATTAGTGAAGAGGTTATAAGAGAGTGGGAACAATATATAGAAACCCACAATATCAAACATAGGTGCTATATAGGATCAATCTATCTATCTGTCGGTTATATAATAATAACTATATATATTTGTATATATATTATATACTATCGGTGCCGATTAATCGGCAAAACGATACATCGTCGACCTCTAACATACATACATATATATATATATATATATATATATATATATGTGTGTGTGTGTTTTATATATATCTGATAATGTTAAACATTTGTAAAATGTAACATATGTTAATATTAATAATAATATTAAGGATATTAAAATAGTTGTTTTTAAATAGAGTTTATATAACATTATAAATAGAAATATTTTATATAATTTATAACATGTTTTACATGCAGTAGTAATAGTTTTTATTTAAAAAATATCATTTAAAAAAGTTTGATAAAACATTATATAATTAATTATGTTACAGAAGTATTAAAAAAATAATAATATTCAGGTTAAACATTTTAATATAAAACCCATTTAATCATTATAGTATTTTTTACATATTAAAATATATATTGTGTAAGCATTATTATATAATATGTGCTGTTACATTAAATATTTCAATAATAATATTAATAAGCTTGTCAAGCATGTAATATCTGTTAATGCTTACAAGCTTTAAATTGTTTTGTATAGTATAATAAATATAAAAATGTATATAAAAAACGTTTGATTCTAGATTTTAATAGATTCTGTACTGTATATTCAAAAAAAAAAAAAAAAAAAAAAATATATATATATATATATATATATATAATTTTTTTTTAAAATACATATATTAGTAAATTATATAAAACGTGTACTGATATATATTCCAATAATAATAATAGTAATATTATTAAAAGGTTTATGATAATATATAAACCATGATATTATATCATTTAATTATTAGTCTACATTACAACAAAGGACTTGAGGTGATAGTATTGTATACAGGTTCATTGGTCTAAATGTTAAGTATAGTATGGAGGTGTTATTATTTGATTTGTTATAGATAAATGGAAAAGAAATAAGAAAAAAAATGGGAATGTGTGTGTATGCATCTGTATCTATGTATAGGTTTATGTGAACAGAAGGTAGGTAGATATAGGATGTATGTAAAGATGTATATATAAGTGAAGCATCAAATTGTTTTGTATTTAATTAAAGGATAAAAATAGAGAAATGGGGTAGGACCTAAAAAAAGTTTGTTATGAACTTCTTCCTACTCATTTTGAACATGAGAATTTCTCATTTGAATCATTTACAATAATATGGAAAGATTGTGCTGAGAAGTACATGATTAATTTGGCTGTTATTTTAATTTTATATATGTATACATGCCTGTATGTATATCAGTTTTTATTTGTATTTTTTTTATTTTATTTACATGTTCAAATAAATCCAAATCCAAATCCAACATATGTCAATAATAGTAACAATAATTATAGCATCTCTCCAGCTATCTGTGGTGTGTGTTTTGTCTCGTCAGGGCTGTAGTCTGTGGACAGTAGCAGTGAGGTGGAGTCGTGTGAGGGGTGGAGTGGGTATATCCTGCTCCTCCTCCTCCTTAGGAAGGGCCAAATATTCTTCAAAGCTCAGACAGCAAGTGCGGAGCAGCTCACACTGCGATCAAACACACTCACAAGCCGCATCTCCGAGGCGCGAGGCTGAAGACAGCGACATGTGACGCCTGCTGACTACCGATGCGCACTTTCATTTTATCTTTCTGTTTTAATTTGATTTTCTTCGTCATAACGACTCCAAACAGAACTTGTAATCAAGCGCCGCGTACTCGTCCCGTGGATTTGCCAGGAATAATTCAACCTAAATGCCCCAGTCTGTCTCGTATTAATCTCGTGAGGAGAGGAGTGTGTGTACACGAGCGCGTGAACGCATCGCACACCAGCAGCTGGAGAAGCGTTGGGAGGGATTGTATCACTTTGGGTATCCCTTCGGCTATTCTCTACCTGTGCGAAACGGTAAATATCTGCTCTGTTGCCGTGTGGAAAAAAGGTCCCTGAGCTCGAGTCTTGAAACTGGACAGCGAAAGTTTTTTAGCGGTAAGTCAGGTCCCACAACAAAAAATGTAACTAGCTATAAGAAAAAAAGTTAAGCTACAGCAATAACTTAACAACAACAACAATAGCCTAATAATTAATACATTTTATTAAATTAATAAAAAGAAGAAATAGGCTAAAAGTTTAATAATGGGAATCAGGCAGGAATTCATTTCAGAGAGGCCAAAACATTTATAGGCCTATTTACATGGGTTTTATAGAAAACATATTTCAAATAGTAAAAAATTAAAAAAATATAAAAAAATAATAATAAATAAATAAATAACCTATTTTTATTCAAGTAGTATTTTAAAAAGCGTAGGGGAGAACCGGGGCGAAAGTAACGTGGGACGAAAGTAACAAAGCGATTTTCTCAGAGCCTATTACTGCATTTGCATTCCCAGCTATGACGGTATATTCAGCATTCAATCCTTGATGAAGCTGAGAAATATCACGTGATTTCCTCATCATTTCCCGCAGTTAGGTCGTTAAAACCGTTTTCGAGTACAAAAAGTAAATTATTTGAGCGGTAATTTTTTTTAATTAGTTGTGTTGTTTCTTTTGTTTCATGTGTCACAGTAATGATTAATTTACAGGTCATTTAGTGATTTAACACATCCTAAAGTTTGCATTATCACAGTTTTTTAGTATAAAAGTAAATCAGGTTTAAATGCCATGAGTTCCTGTCTGGACGAAAGTAACAGTTGTTACTAAGACAAGAAGTATTTATTTTGTTCCAGTGCATGCTATTCTGTGAATTTCTGTGTCTTGCATCATTTATTAAAATGTTTATGTCATATTATACCAAAAGAATATGTCTGAGTGAGGGTCAGAAAGACAAACAGTGGTCTGGTTTTATCCAGATGTTTATGAGAGAGCGTTTCTGGACATAGAGGAACATCTGGGCAGCTCCTACCTCGCATTTACCTTAGTTATATTTAGGTTTTAGCCATACCTTAGCTTTTACACCTCCAGCTATGCATTTGCAGTGTTTCCAGATGTTTTAATGCACATTTTGAATTTATGCATAAAAACAACTGGATGGAAACATGAGTAGGCCTACTGTTACATTATGTTTAGAATTTATATTATGCCAATATAATTTAATTATTATATTGTTCATTCTGTTTAAAAAATGTTTTATAAAAATACACTGAAATTAAAAAATAAAAAATAAAAGAATAAAGTTTGTACAGTCGGGTTTTGAGACATTTGATGAAACTTAAATTTAAAATAAAAATATAAATATAAATATGTAATTAAAATTTTTTTTTTGCAAAAATAAAAGACAGAATATGTTTGCAGTTACATATTAACAAGGTCATAGTCAGGTATACTTAATAAAAATAAGAGTAACAGAAAATAAATCTAGCTTATAATGTTGTGTTACTTTTAACCCACCTGTGTGTTACTTTCGTCCCAACCGATGGGGTCGAAAGTAACAATGTGCAACTTATGTTCAAATTGAAATTATACTGAAGCCTTTCTACATTTCTACAAAATACCACCTGGTATTGTTAGACCACACTTCTGAGTTACTGGCCACAGCAGAAATATATCTCTGTCTACAACATTATCTTTTAAAATGATGTTTTTCTGAAAAATGGTACTTTCGCCCCTGCTCTCCCCTATAATATACAAACACTAGTCTTGAATCAATAAAAAAGCTAATGCATTTAATCCAAGAGAAAACATTTACATGGGTGGACACTATATACTTTTTATTTGTATTTATTTCAAGAAGAAAAAAAAAACGAACTGTTCAGAATGTGTGAAATAAATAATGAAAACAACAACTTACAAAGTTAAGTGAACGTGTATGTAAAATAAATAAATAAATAAATTATACAATTTGGGAAGCAACGTTAATTTGAAACATTTATTTAATTGTTAAATATGTTGCTTGTTTCGTCCTGTTTGAAAGGGTAATTTGAGTAACTGTCTTGAGAATATAAAACCAAATATATTTGAAAAACATGGGTATTGCAAATAAAGTAAAATAACTTAAGAATCTTTTTCCCCGCTTTTCTTTTATTTCTGGTATTTTTTTTTTTTTTTTTTGTCATCACGGACATGAGTGTATCGATTGAATCTGGGCTCGGCTGTTCGCGTCTTGCGGTCGCACAGTGAATTGTTCGAGGATGTATCGACTCTGGGCTCGGCTGGTCGGGTCTCGAGCTTGGACAGTGAAAGTGTGTGTGTGTGCAGATTGATTCGTGTAGATAGAGAGAGAAGAGAGCTAGAAGGGCGAGATTTCTTCTCCTGCTTGCGCTCGGATGCGTTTATAAGTGTGACATCCAGACATTATAATAGCTAGGATGTGACGGCGATCTGTTTCAGACGAGGTAAGACATCGCGTCGAGGGCTTTGGAGACAGCTGGGCTGAATTAGAGCGATATCTGTAGGCTTGGCTATGTTTGTACTGCAGAGACTAACGCTTTTAATGCAAACCAAAAGCAAACAGGTGTAAGACCCCCCTCTACGCTGTAGTAAACGACCGCCGACGCGATTAACCACAACGCTTCATTTGTACGTTAGTCGAACAATCTTCGTACGCCTTTTAGTTTGTAGCGTCGCGTCGAGCGCGTCACGTCATAAGCTGGTCTTCATCAAAAGCTGTAACGAATTACAGGATTCGGATATTCAGAATAGATTCGAATCTATGCGTTTGTTCGCGTTTTATTTTATTGATTTATTTTTTAGCGACCCCCAGTTCCGCTGTAGTTGTCCATCACCGCTGTTTAATTTGGCAGGTTTATGATTAATGATACATTAATCTGTCAATTTGGTGTTTGTGGTAAATATGGGGCAGCTGAATTTAATTTCCGCGTTGAATTTGGTTTCCGATGTCTCTTTCTTCTGTGTTTAAAACCTTTTCTGTCGCCTTTTCAAAGAAAAGTGGATGAAAGGGGTTTACATTTGGGTTTAAATCAAACTGAAACTCACTCATGGGGGCTTTTTGAATTTGTTTTTGTCTCTTCATCTTCACATAGACATAACAAAGTAACCTCAGTGTGTAGTACTAATGAACCAGAAGGAATATATATATACATTTAAAAAAAAAAAAAAAAACTTATTGGCTTGTTTGGCTTTTTAGTATGTTTATCACGTCTGCCTCTCCATGGAGACGTTTTTAAACCTTTCAGCTGTGTGAGGGTTTTTTTCTTCTTTTTTCCCTTCTTGTCAAGGGACATGAAGACCTCCATGAGCACGCCAGACATTTGGTTTCCATCCTTCAATATTTGACTTTTTCATCTCATGCTCCTCAGCGAGCCGGAAAATGCTCTCCAAGAGCAGTCGGTTTTATCTAAACGCAAGATTGACTCCGAAAACATGGCATTGGTGAAATTCTGGACTGGTTTGCGAAGAAAAATCCATGTTCCCAGTTTATAATGTGGCATGGTTTGATGTTTACGTGTTTACAATGATTATAATCTGCAGAATCATCAATCAGACACTCTTAGCATGTTTCCACATTTGATCTAAAGATCATCTAGAATTGTATTGGATACAATTATTTGCTTTTAAAAGCTTTGAAGATAGTTTTTTTTCTTCTGCTTTTTAAATGAGTAACGTCTAAATAATTCATCCTTAGTCTCCAAGATAAAAACATGGTATGAATTATGAATGTTTTAATAGTAATATGCCTTAATGTCTATGCTTAGTTGTTTTGATTTGCTTTTGTGTTGTTAATATAAACACAATTTGACATGCTAGCAAATAATTACATTTCACGTGTAAGTTACTTCGTCATTGAGAGGTCACTACGATTAAGACGATCTGATTTCCAGTTGATTATGAAATTCTGTTGCTATCTGAACGTTATAAACGCTACTCCAGTTTTTAGTCGTGTTCAGGCTGTCAAACCCAGATTTTAAACACACACATAAAAACACCCACACATTATTTTCTCAGTGATGAGTCGGTTGGTTGTTTAGTCACCGAATGTCTCATATGAATGAGGTTTAAAAATGAGTTGTTCTGGAATAAGGCCATATCTCTGTCTTGGCATGTAGTTGAGTCTATTTTCCACAACCTCCTCATTCCTTCCCAAGGGAAAATCCAGTGAGTAAAGGGGGATAAAATTAGAGGACAGGTATAAGTTTCATTCCTGTCCCCTTTTTTTGTGTTGTATTTCACTTTGCAAAGTCTTCTGCAAGTTTAACTTTCATATTGTTACTACCTCAAACCTTGATCTCTGTTGAGAGTCTGTGGTGGGATACTAATTAAGTCCATTTTATTTTTTATTTTTTCCTCCGTTGCCCTTAATTTAATTGCAATTGCAGGTGTTGCAATACCCTTCGGGCTGATCACTTTACAGAAGATGTTCTGGCCTGTTGTACTATTGCACTTGTCAAGTGTTATTGATTCACTTGCCCCTGAGAAGAACACTCTTGGCTCTGTAATTGCATGTTCATTTATGCCTTAATTTGTTTGAGCTAACCAGTCCACGGAGATATTTATTTCTTGTGTATACCTTGTAAAACTCTCCTTTTACGGTGCAGTCCTTCTGGAGGAGCGCTGAGAAAACGTTAGCAGAGGGTGACAGTATCGATTTATTTCCTGCACACGTGACTTCGCCGTTGTTGGGTTTTAAAAATAGACAGAGTATGAGGTGCTCCCCCCTCCGGCATGCAGGTTCCTGAAAGTTTATTGTAGATGATTGCATGGTCGATTCCGTGAAGTACCTATTTGGGCTTTGCTCAAATCTCTCCACACACACACAAAAAAGCTTTAAACTTGGATTACGCCGTATGGTGCTGACCGTGAGGCAAGGCCACGCAGAAAAGGAGCACCCAGGAGAAAACTCCCAGTGTGCAGCTTGTGTAGAGTCATGCACCGGACCACTCATAACTCCCGTGCTTTCGTAATC
Organism: Carassius carassius; assembly: GCF_963082965.1. Lineage (NCBI taxonomy): Eukaryota > Metazoa > Chordata > Actinopteri > Cypriniformes > Cyprinidae > Carassius > Carassius carassius. Next base: position 17,538,564 of record NC_081802.1, read on the forward strand.
AGACACGTAATCTTGCAGGGTGATTGGATTTGAGATGACGCTGCAGCCCGAGTCGGTGGCTGGCTGCTCCTACCACAAGCATGTATTTTTTTCATGCAGATCTCTTGTTTATTTTCCAGTAAGCTGCTTCAGTCTTTGGAGGCACTGTCAGCTGCAGCGTGCTGTAGTTCACACTTCAGTTGCTGCCTAACCTAGATTTCTGTAGTACTGCTTGTAAATAACCCTGGGGCTCTGTTCTGAGGGAGGGGGCTTTAAAGACAGCGGGAAACGGCTCTAATGTAAGGCTGCGTACTATCGGTACTGTGATAAGACGTGCATCATCAGCATAGGTGTGGGGCTGAGAGGAAGAAAGCTGAGAAATATCCATGTTACTGACTGGCACTGAGCAAATAGATTTTCTGTCGAATACCATGAATGTCTATAATTTGCAATAGCATGCATTGCCGCAGAAGAGACGTGTGTTTGCTTAATGAGTTAATGTTCTGCCATGTTGCTTTACCCATGTGGCCCGAGCTTAGTTTGCAATCTCCTAGTGTGCCATAATGCCAGAACTGACCAGTTGTTTCACTCCGGTTTAAAGTCAGCAGGAAATCAAACATGACCCTGTTTGCTTATGTTCTTGGTCTTATTGTCAATGATTCAGCGGTGCACATTAATATCTTTCTGCTGACGTCAGTAAACCATCATGTTTTTCATTTTGGATGTTTTTTCGATTGCGTTCAATTTAGCATTTTCATGTTAAGTGTCCTTGTAGTTCTATCAAAAATTACAATTCCGTCATCATCTACTCACCCTCATTTTGAAGAACAACACTGGACCACACTGACTTGTGTAAGTTAAAAAATTATAATAATTTTGCATTGAAACATACAGGTTTGGAATAACATGAGGGTGACTAAATGAAATACACATTTATGAAAGAGTCCAAAATTTTATATCACATGAATCTTGTAAAAAAAAAAAAAAAAAATATATATATATATATATATATGTATGTATGTATGTGTATATATATATATATATATATATATTATAATATATTGTTTGAAACTTTAAAGTGGCAAAGTTTAAAAACATGAACAGGGTAAACTCTCACTTAAACTCTCACATCAGCAGCGAACCGTACTGGAGTTCACATGAACCAAACCCCAGACCACTCTTTTTAAGTGGACTCGGGTACGGTTCGTGGGTGCGCACCAGAGAGCGTTCACATCATCCAAACGAACTGAACTCTGACGTCAATCAAACCCTGGTGTGCACCAAAAGTGCTAGTGTGAATGATGCACCCTTAATGGGCGAAGTTCAACAGTATCATTTTTAACTGGCAAAACCAATATCAGCAACAGCTTCACACTTCAGAGACTGGAGGGTTACAGCAAAAATAGTAAAGTGTTAGGAAGAAAAAAAAAAAAGACCCAACATGTTGTTTCATGTAGCTGAAAACTGTTGCACAGCTCGGGTCAAGACTTTCTGCGGTGTCAGAGGCCTTTAGACCAAAGCTGCACTTTGACATTTTGGAGGGAAAACTGCTTTGAGTACAACCTTGCGACCTTTTCCTCTGCACCTTGAACACAAAGCGGCGATTAAAAAGTTGCAGCTTTTTGTCAGAGTTCAACATGCCATGTTCTCTCAACAGTGTTTTTCAGGAGGATTTCTTTGAGCTCAATGGAGACGTCCTGGACTGTGATCTCAGCAGAGGGAAAGCGGGAGGGAAGATCTGTTTTACAGGGAAGACTGCGTGATTCACTAGCTCAGCATGCTGTAGAAACGCAAGTTTAATGTAGCATAGGATGTTAACGCGATGGTCTGGAGACTCAGACATGTTGTCAGCTCTGTATGGGAGAAACTGGGCAGATGAAGGCCAACTCGCACTTAAATTACCTGCTTACAAATGCAATAATATTGATTTTTAAAGATGTCGTTTACATATTACCATGCCTGATGTTGTGTCTGACTGATCGATAACAGTTGGGGTTCGCGTTTAAGGATTTGAGAGGAAAATGAAACATTGGGCCTGTTTAATGTTTGCAAGAACCAATTTGTGTCCAGCAGCCTTTTGGATGAAGGCAGGCTCTCTGTTTACCCCTACTGAGCCGCTGCTTTATGTTGATCTTTGACTCCCACACAAATTGACCGCTGTTTACTGAAGTGCGACTGTGTCTGTCGTGATCTTTGCGAGAATGCTTTAGGAGGGTAATTTTGGAGCTGTCTTAAGTGAGTACTACCTACATGTCTACGCCAAGACGGGGAGAAAACAGTCACCGTTTGTTATCAGATTAGCCTGGTAAAGCGGAAAGAGGGAGCTTGGTTGTGGACTAGTGACAGTTGTACTCTGGTCACCTTCACGTTCACAAAACCATTGGTCACGTGAACGCCTTAGGCCTTGAATACGTCTACTTGGAGTTAGTGATTTACAGTATTCCGTTTAAATGGTGATCTATTAACCTTTTATGATTTGGCCAGAACGTTTTCTTTCCATCTTCAGCTACTTATTGCACTGGAAAGCAAAATTAGGTTGAAACCTAAAACTGGGCCTCAGTTTAAGCATGCCAGGTGTGTTGCTACTGGTTTATGATCATATATACTGTAGGTCTGCTTATTGTCCTATAGGGTAGTGGTTATCAACCTGAGGGCCTCAAGATGACTTAAAATGATTTCAAATAAGACTAAAAATCTAGATATTTCTTGCTTTAATTCACCCCACGTACAACTGTTTTAATCCTTTTGAAGAACCAGGATTCACATGGTCTTGGAAACCATAAACTTGGAAATGATAAAAGTTTGATTTCTAGACCTGGATAAATCACAGAGATTATTATCATTTAAAAACTCCATGGGTGTGTTTTTATTTATATATATATATATATATATATATATATATATATATATATATACCTACCTAACTATACATTTGTATCCAGTAAATTACATGACAAGAAAGGTCACAAAACCTTTAAGTTGTGGGGGGCCCTGGAGTCTTAAAAGGAACCACAGCAATAGTGGAAACCCTTATCCCACCCTTTTCTGTGGGTTGTCTTTATGACATGCAAAAATAGCACCCTTTACCTCCCTTGTACAATCTTGACACTCTTTCAGCACGGCCCACTCAGGAAAATTCCTCTATGGTTTTACGCTTGTTATCGATTGCGGTTATAACATTCATACGTCCTTTGTCTAGGTCATTTACTCTTTCTTTACACATTCAGAGACATTTCCTTTATCTTCTTAACCCCCCCCCCCACATTTATAATACATTTTAGAAGAATGCAACACCATAAAATGTAAATTTCTTTTGGTATCATTCCCGAGTCTGTGTTCTGCTATGCCATTTCCTTCGCCAATTGAAATCGGTGTGGGCAATAAGAAGGAGGTCTGATATGAGTTTAATATTCAGGGCATGTGCCGGGCCGCGCTCCGTGCACTCCTTGTGAATCTTAAATCCGTCAATTTAATTTTCTTTGAATGGCACTGGTGTGGAGGAGGGGGTGTCCTCATTTCTGCACAACTTTGTGGGATATCGCTTGAAGGGTTCGTACATAGTGGATTTTACTGAAAATCCCATGAATTTCAGAAACAAATAATTGTGCACTAAAAATAGTTTTTCTTATTTTTATGGCTCATTAGGGATGTTTAGGACATCCATCACTGTTTTTGCTCATTATTATACCTAACCCTATGTCTTACGATTTGAGGTTGGCTCTAGCGCACATGCTAGGCTCTAATATGTGCCAACACTAATAATTAGTTATGCCTCATCTAACCCAGCAGTTCTTAAATCATTAAACAACTTGGGCAGCAAACATCACGCTGGCCAGAGCGTGCTTTTCACACCAGCTCTGGTGTTGAGATATTAGCCTCTGATAACGTATGTTTTAAAGAGACACATGGAGATGGGGGAAATGGTCTAGACCAGGTGTGTTTGACGCTGACAAACAGACTAACCTTCCAGCTGGTTCGTAACTCGTAGTGCTGGCCTAGTAAAGATGGCAGAACTGCTTTGGAACCTGAGGAACGTGTGTGTGTTATTTCTTACAAGTCAACACCACTGCGTGTCTTCACACTTCCTGGTGTCTGTGGAGTCCAACTTTTTTTTCATTATGTGAGACCACCCTGTTCTCCCTAACATTGGGCCTCATTTGTCAATCTAACATTTAAACGAGCTCAGATCCGTGCGCACAAATCAACTTACAACAGAGGTCACGTTGTAACACCCGCTTTTAACAATGCTACATATAGAAATTAAGGGACCAGAGACGTTCACTTTTCAATGAGCCATGTGTATTACACCACAAATCACCATACAGTCAGTAATACTACAATGTGCATAGTTATTCAGTTGCAATGGAGACATTGAATAGTCCAGACAATCATAGTGGCGTCTTTCGCTACTACGAACTCAGTCTTAGGGATAGTAGGAGCAAGATGAAATAGTACTTAAGTGCATTGTTGATGAGGACACATCTACCTGGAACCATACGAACTGTAGCATGTAAAATGTACAATAGATGACAAAGATGTTGTTGGCAAACCGAAGACAATCAATCCCCTTTTTGATCAAGGTCCTAGTTACAATTGAGCTGCCTCTGTATGCCTGCACGTTGAACCCTCTGCATCAAATAAACTTAGTGACACCATTAACATATTTACCCATCTCATATAAACATTCACTAACATCATAAATACATACAAAGTACTAACAGGGGTACTTACACTTGAGTTTAAGAACCTCCGGTTCCTCAAATCAGGGTCAAAAATACAAGAAAGCATTGTTGAGAAAGTTTCGCCATGTGGTTAACACATCCTTCCTACCTCATACTTGTTCTCTTATCCTTTTTATGTTACCAGGCATCTCACTGGCTAGAGTGCCCCTAGTGACAGGATTAAATATTGCATGTTTAGAAAGCTAATGGGACTAATGTAACTGTTAAACTGTTACAACGTGTGGTTCATGAAACATTTGTGTGCCGCCAATATCATCGTATGAATGATCGCATGTTGATAAATGTGGAGGCAGAAAACAGTCGTCATTTAAATATCACACCCCAGGTTTAGAAGCCTCGCCAATAGAGATTACGACATGGAGAAATGAATCCCGGCCAAAAAGAGGAAGTAATCTCACAAAAGAGAAATTGATCTTACTCCAAAAACGCCTGTTAACCTTGTTATTGCAAACAATTAGGCTACATTTATGTAATTTATATGTATATTAAAATTCTGGTAAATATAAACAGTTTATAACAGTTATAAACCACAAACAGATTTCAAGCAAAACTGAAACGGTATTGGGTTCACAAGCCCGTCTCCTACTACATTAATCAAAACGTTTCAGTTTTTGGCATATTTGTTTGCTTAGCTATTATTCATTATGTAGCCTAAACATGGCTTTATACTTCACTCATGCTCTAATATCCTGATAAAATCCTCCACATGTGCCAAAATATTTGTTTGGGTGCTTCACGCTGATTTTACAGCTGACCTTTTAAAATAAACCGTGTAAGTTTTGTTTGGTTGACTGCATTTTAGTTTGATGATGAATGGCTGAAATGTCAGGCACCGCTAGAACTAATGTTGTTTGTGTGTGCGTGAAGCGCCTGTGAGATAAGATTTGATTAAATAAAAAAAGATATAAAGAAAATGCATTCAGAGTGTCACAAAAACAAGCCTAGCCTATACTGTTTTTTTATTTTATTATTCTATCTATTAATAGGATTACACAAAATATATTATAGGCTATAATACTATTTATTTTATTCCTTTTTATATACTTATTTTTGTTTTTTCTCCTTTTCACAGAAGCGCTGCTTGTGCATGATGCGACAATTGAATCCTCATGGTTTCGTTTACGCTTTCACATAAAGCTAAAGCCCCGTATAAAACAAAAAAACAAACAAACACATTCTAATCTTACTGGTTAACTATCGACTAATGAGCTTCGTTTGACGATCAGGAAAATAAAGTGAAACAAAATGCTGTCATTCTACAATTCTCCAGCATATTTACTATGTTCAGGTAACTCAAAAACATGCGTACATGAGCTGAGACCAGACGTGAGATTTGATCGTAGCCACCATTCACATCCATATTGATAAAATCCAAGTTTTGCATTGAAACGACCGTACACCCAATTTTCTGTTTACGTTAATTTCGTAAATGAGGCCCATTGTTTAAACTAAAACCCCGGTGAATGTTCGTGCTCCCTCATATTGTGTAAATAAACCCCAACAGATTTCAATCCCAGTAGCATCCATTTTGTCTTCATAGAGAGCCTGCAGTTGGAAAGGGTGTTTCCGCATTGTTCAGATTTTTGAGTGTGTGGGAAGGTAGTTACCTTGGCAAGGTAAGGTTGCTTTAGGAATGCATGTCCGCAAGGAGAAAGACTGTATTGCTTTGAGAGTATTATCTTGTTTATGAATTAAATACAGGAAGTGGGTGGTTGGAACGACAAATAAATGTAGGCAAGGAAAGAGCCTGGAAAGAAGGATGGGACAGAAATAACAATGTTCTTTAACCCAATAAAATAGATATAGATTTTTTTTTCTCATACACGTCATTGATTTTTATTCATTAGTAAGTCAAAGATCTAGTTCAAGGTTTTGATATTTCCGAACATCAGTCATGTTGAGTTTTTCCACCAACAAATCACTTATGTTGGTTGTAGTTTTAATTAAGCCTTTTGAATTCTTCCTTTGGGTACAGGGTTCAACATTAAAGATTTTTTTTTCTTACCCTGCCAACATTTCATATTAAAATTGGCAATTTTATTTCAAGCTACTTTCAGACATGACTGGAGGGAAAATAAAGATATAAATAAGTATACATGATTTGTGATACAAGTTTTCTTTATTAAAGTAAATCTATAAATTCATATAATGGTAGATTGTAATAATTTATTAGAATTTTTTATTATTATTATTATTATTATTATTTTTGTTCATCATTGAGATTAAGTATTTTAGGTTTAAAAATATATATTTGAATATACAACAAAATGTCCTGTCATCAAATTTTCCCTTTTTTCCACTAGTTCATTTTAAATGGTTCTGCAGTGTAACGCATTTATTTTTCTAAAGACAAATAGGCTATTCCATATAGGCTCTCAATTAATATTAGGTTATTAAAGCTGCATGAATAATAATTATAAAATCCTTGCAAAAAAAAAAATAGGATTTCATGTTCACTTCCTAGTAGGGCTGCACGATTATGACAAATCATTGTTGATTATTCCCTTGAAATTGTAATCGCAATTATAAATTATGATTATCACAATTTACATTGAATGATGTTTATATCATTGTCTAATGAAACAGCATGCCATATTTTTATTTGAAAATAAACAAGCTGAAAGCATGCTAACTGAAAAACAAATGTCAACTATACATCAGATTGGTTTCTTCTTTAAATTATAATAAAATTTAAAATGTGAATGGTATTATAATGTTATACTAAAATTAAAATAATGGGAAAAATCTTTAAGATAACATGTAGAACGAAAAAAACCTGCATCTTAAGCATGCAAAATAACATAAGTTCACTTGGAAGGGTCAATTGCCGCTTTGAACGATTACATTATTGTGGCATCCATAAGATTAGATATTTGATTAATTGTGCAGCCCTAGTTCCTAAAAATGATTTTGCTGGAAAACAATGGTATACATTACGGATTTATTTTTACTGAATTCAAACTGAATCAGAAGTCATTTTCACAAATTCTATACGAGAAATCCTGTTTTAGTCCGATAACATTTGCTTGGTGACATTTTTAAATTGGCTCAATTCAACAAAACATTAAATCCTCAGGACTCGCAGTATTTTATTTATTTATTTTTAGTGCTTGCCAACAGAAGATTCTCATTTTAATGTTAAATTAAGATTAAAATTTAGGCATAAAGCTTATAAAAATCTAAATCACTCCGGAGACTGAAATTGTGAGAAAATAATAATAATAATTCCGGCTTTGTAGTGTAGTGGTGCTCTGCTGCTATCACTATGAAGAATAAAATTATTTTGGAACAGTGGATTAGTTATTTTCTCCTAATTTTTTGCCTGTTTCAGGTTGAAATTGATGCTGTCTTTTAAGCATACTACAAGAAGAATATGATCACCCGGGGTTGACATCCCAAACATTTTTATTTGGTTTATTTATATATATATATATATATCAGTGTCTTTGATTTATGTGGCTTATATTTCAGGAAATGTTTTCCTGAACAAAATGCCATGAAATCTTCGATTGGTGTAGTCTTTGGAAGTATCACAGAAATCTTGGCACAGTGTTATCAGTGATTTGCACTGTTTTGTATCCGTGTCTGCAGGGTACAGTTCGAGCCATCCTGGTTTCATAACAAACCGAAGATATCCTTGAGAGGTTGTGTTATTGTTTCACCCAAACCCATTAACGTTAAATTACGTTAAATGCCCAGTTGGATTGTTGATGTCTACTGTGTGGTGTTTATTGACACAGACCATTGATCTAGGACCGACTCAGCAGTTGTGTTTCTGTTAAACAAGTCAGTGGTTATGTCTCTCAGACCATCTGTTGCTCCCCGTTTTGGGTTAAGGACACTAGTACCTACCGTTCTCGCCACATTGATTCTTGTTTACGGTGTGGAAAAACAGTGGCTTTGATCAGTTCTTTGCAGCAAGTGAAAACGCGTTCCTCTCATGTCACTGTTCTGTCGTTTGTTCTGAACAAACATTGATCTTTGAAGAGCTCTTCTTTGGTTGCGTCTTATGCAAGAAAAACATGCATGCTTCAGTTGTGTGGTTAAACAGGCTCTTGTGCAGTGGGTTTATAGACACAAAAGAGAACAGAAATGCTGATTGTTGTAGGAGCCGAATGCCATTGTTGGCCCCTTGCAGGTTGTCCTTCATTTTCGCACATTAGCAAACTCCAGCCATCCCTCATGCCTTCTTCGGCCATCTGTATCTATGTGCCGAATGTGACAGGCCCAGCATTGCACTGCTTCAGCCCAGCACCTCAAGATCTTGCAGCTCATTCACAGATATTGCAGATTCACTCCCTCCCTTTGCTGCCAAGCAATGTTAAGGCCTGTGTGTGTGAAGGAAGGCCATCTGGCCATCTTACAGTTTCAGCCATGCTATTCTGAAACCTGAATGAGATTTCCAATGCTGATAAATACATAGGACAGGATGTGTGCGCGCTTTGGGTTTGCTTCTGCCAGAAATAAGAGATGTATTCAATTTCTTATGTCCTTGAACTGGGTTTTATTGTGTATCTAATTTAATCATTCTTTTTGGTCAGTTTAGTGCATCACCTCCATTTCCGAATCATTAGGGCAGGCGAGTTGGTTCTCCTACCTTGTGGCTCATCATTCACAAAGAGGTTTTATCTTTATGTTGTCTTGCTGATAAGGTTTTTCTGGTGCCTTGTGCCTTTTTTATTTGACCTTGTGGAAAGTATATCTGTATGCGTGTTTGTTGTTTTCAGCCTTCTCTGTGATTTTTAAAAAAAGTGAAGATTTTTACTAACAATAATTTTGTTTGGGTGGACAAAGACGGGATGCTGTGTGTAGAGGCACTGTATATATCAGAATTCCCAAACTTTCCCAGAATGTAATACGTCTCTGCAAACTCTGTGGGAACCTGCTTATCAGCTTGCCTTACAGTCAGCATTAAATAAAAAATTGACCCTTTTAAATTTCATAATACACTTAACTGGTTTTACTGAGAAAGATTCATTAGCGCACCTATCTGTGAAGGAGCAAGAACAGTTTGTAATCTTTCCTTCCACTAAAAAAAAAGTTGGAAGACGTCAACAAAGCAAATTTAATTTTCAACCAACAGTTCTCGACTGCATTTTAGGAACTTATTAGTCCTCCACAATTCATGTAAAATATTTGGTATTTATTGATGTTTAATGATATATAATAACAACAAAAGCTGTTCTAATAATCCAATCAAATCTAGGGTTGCAAAGGGTTGGAAAATTCCAGAAACTTTAAAAAAAAATCCAAAAGTTTCCAGAAAATCCTGGAATGTTTCCAAAAATGTGTGCAAACCTAATAAAACCAAGGCCCACTGTACCTAATTAGTTTTTTTTTTGCCTTATAGAAATTTTTAATTTGAAGGTGCCATTACTGAAGAAAATTAGTGAATTGTTTTGCAAACACTGTTTCGTGTTGACTTTTCAACTGGTTGTCATTGTATATTACCATTGTATTTTCCCAAGAGGGGGATATGAAATCAATCCCTGCAATCACAAATTTTGCCAGGAATTGGTGGGCTGCCCTTTTAGCAGTTGGGGTGTATCTCTGAAGTCTTTTTGGGTCAGGATGGTGTCCTGGTACACGTTAAGAGCCTGAGGGTTCCCAGCTGTCACTGGTATCCTCTACCAATTGGCCTCAATTGTTTATCTTCTCCAAGATTGTGGTTTTTGCTGGTGGTCTTTAACAAGAGTCTGATCTGTCCTTAAAAAGCACCTGCCAGAGAAGAAGCCCTTGTAGATCCCAAAGGTCCTCTATGGTTTGTTTACTTCTTTTTGAGAAGAGTGGTAATTCTCTCAAGATGGTCATTTTAGGTGAACAAAGTTGAGCAAAGCTCATCAGACATGATTACAAAGGTGTTCCTACAGAGGCCCCTCTTGCCCTATGTGATTTTTATTTGAGGAAAGATTTCAAGTTGCATCTTGTCCCAGTCACATTGGAGGTTTTAAGCAGAGTTTGAGAAGATTTAAAGATAGTGTGAAGTTCTGTTCCAAAATGACTGCCTGGATCAGTTGAGGACAATCATTTTCGGTAATATAATCAATCAATCTGACTTACTATTTAACTTCTAAGATTGCACTCTGTAGCCTGGATGTAGGCTATCACTGTTCATCTTGAGGAAATTGCATCTTGAAGTGCAGTGATTTGTCTTTTTCTCATTTATTTATAATGACTTAAACCAGGCAAGGTGTTTTGGACTTTGAAACAAAGTTTGTAAGTAGTGCTTTATGCTGAGAAGCATTATCCTACTACCTACGGAAAACGGAGGATTTAACGAGTATGACCCTTTTTTTGTAATCTCGTAATCATTTTGTTGCTGTCCCATAATTACAGGCGACCAAGTAAGCTCTAAAACGGAGCACAGTCAGACTCTTCACAAGCCGTACTGCCATTTGAGAAAAAGAGCTGACGCCTTACTGTACCGAATTTTAATCAAAGTGAACATGCGTTGCTTCTCGTTTGGGAAAGCGGTGCAATTCCCTAAATGGTTTCTCACGATTCATTTTAGCTAGTCGTCAAATTAAAAACGCATTAGAGAGGTGTACAGCACTGCTACCCTGCCTTTTTTTCATAGCTTAAAGCACAGAGACTTCAAACGCTTCTTTCCATGCAAGATATGAGCAGAAAAATCAAATTACGTCATTCCTGCATGCCGCTATTATCCTATAGCTTTGTTTTCAATGCTTCTAATGCATTCATTGCTTATTAACGCGATAAGGGAAAGCAGGGGAGTACATAATTGCGACATAATCCATTTAAGAGCCTGTTTTTTTTTTTTTTTTTTGCAGTGGCCTACAGGTGGGCGTTGAAACTCTAAATGGAGTCACGGTAATAAGCCAGAGGGACTAAAGACTCCCATTGTGGTAGGCATGCATGTGGGGTCAATATGTCTTCCACACCCCGTTCTCAAGTATCAAGATACTGACGGGTCCTTCGGGTTCATGTTTGTTCTACAAGCATGTTTGGATTTGTGTGTTTGAAAGGGCACTTTCTTTTAGAAAGGAACCTGGGTGTGATAGTCCACCCCCAGCTGCAGTAGGGCTCCTGGTGGCTTTTAGTATGTTTTATTTTAATATGGATTTACCCCATACCATTCTTTCCTGTTGTTGACCACAATGGCTCACCCAGATTCTCTCATGAATTGAATTGTTAAGGAACATAACACAGTCACTGTTCTTGGCGTGCCTGCACACTAGAGTTCACTCTGCCTCAGAGAACAAATTAAATTTCAGGGGATAGTAAGTCACAAGGACATAGTAAAAAATCACTACTTCTAGTTGCAGTATGTCATATTGCGTTTTTCTTCTATGCAATGTGCTTTGACGTAAACAACCATTGTCTGATGGGAATTTTAGAGCAGCAATTTCAGTGTGATTCCATACTGCTGTCTTTCCACAACTTTGATTTACATATTTTACATTCTTCTTCTGTGTAAGCCCCTTTATTTGATGTTTTCTTAGGAAAGAAACTTCTTCAACAGTAAAAAATGTTTTATTGTGAATGCCGTGGTGTAACGGTTAGCAGACATGCTCCAAACCCTTCAGGTAGGGATGTAACGATTAACCGTGAGCCGGTTGAAAATCGATTCAAATATGTGAAGATTCAAATCGGTTGAGATGCTAAACAAATTGCTATTCAATTAGAGGTAGTAGTTTATATGAATTTGTCTGAGGGGAACTCTCTTTAGAAAAGTTTAGATGGTATTTTTTTTCTCTTCATCTTGCCTCTTTATAATGCATATTAAAGTTCATAAGTGCAACGCTGCTTTGTTTACAGGGGAAACCAAGGAAACTGTTTAAGCGCCACCTGCTGGCAAAGAATGAATCCGGGTCACATTTCAGCTCGTCTGCTGTTTCTTTCAAACAGATAATTTATGTATCGTTCCATAAACCATTTTGTTTTTGCTTCAAATCTTGAAATTATACAGCCTAAATTAGATTAAAACCTGCTCATGTTGCATGTGTATATAGTGTTATATTTCAGTTCCACAAAGAAACATGCACCATTTTGTCCAAGCAAAAATAAAAGGATGCATTAATTTAATGTGAATCAAATCAAATCTTTTGGACACACCTTCTCATTCAAAGAGTTTTCTTTATTTTCATGACTATGAAAATTGTAGAGTCACACTGAAGGCATCAAGGGCTATTTGACCAAGAAGGAGAGTGATGGGGTGCTGCGCCAGATGACCTGGCCTCCACAGTCACCGGACCTGAACCCAATCGAGATGGTTTAGGGGTGAGCTGGACCGCAGACAGAAGGCAAAAGGGCCAACAAGTGCTAAGCATCTCTCGGGGAACTCCTTCAAGACTATTGGAAGACCATTTCAGGTGACTACCTCTTGAAGCTCATCAAGAGAATGCCAAGAGTGTGCAAAGCAGTAATCAAAGCAAAAGGTGGCTACTTTGAAGAACCTAGAATATGACATTTTCAGTTGTTTCACACTTTTTTATGTATATAATTCCATATATAATTCCACATGTGTTCATTCATAGTTTTGATGCCTTCAGTGTGACTCTACAATTTTCATAGTCATGAAAATAAAGAAAACTCTTGGAATGAGAAGGTGTGTCCAAACTTTTGGTCTGTACTGTGTGTATGTGTGTATATATATATATATATATATATATATATATATATATATATATATATATATATATATATATATATATATATATATAACATACATGTTATTGTTGTTATACTAAAACTACAATTAAAATACATACATATACATACGTACATACGCATGCACACACACGTGTTATTGTTGTTATACTAAAATTAAAACAATGGAAAAACCCTTTAGCATGCAGAATAAAGTACCGTATTTTCTGGACTATAAGTCGCACTTTTTTCATAGTTTGGCTGGTCCTGCGACTTATAGTAAGGTGCGACTTATTTATCAAAATTAATTTGACATGAACCAATAGAAAATATTACCATTGTAGCTTCTCCCTGAGAACATAGAGCGCCCTCTCGCGGCTGTAGACGGTAATGTTTTCTCTTGGTTCAAAATAAATGTGACTTATAGTCCAGTGCGACATGTTTATAAATAGTTTGTAAATAGTTATACTGAGCTTTAAAATAACACATATAATATCTATCAGCATATATATATATATATATATATATATATATATATATATATATATATATATATATATATATATATATATTTGCAAATCCCTATAAAATATTTTAAACATTCTCCAGTAATAGCTGAAGTCATAAATTACTTATTTAAAGGTGTGAGAACCTTGACTGCGGTTTTGAATGGAAACATTTCTTTAATCATTTCAAACTCTATAAAATAAGAGGATGAATTCTTTCTATTTATATTTATCACTGTCTTTGCTCAAACTCGGCAGACTCTGGGCTGCATTGGCGACTTACATCCTGTTGCCAGGACCAGCTTGGTTTTGCAGACGTGAATGACTCCTTTAGCCAGCCTCTATCTTCTTCTGCTCATGCCCTGCAGTTGCCATTAATAGAAGGCTCAGCTATGTCAGATCAGGGTGGGGAAGGAGTACAGTGCGAAGTGGAGAAGGTCAGCTTTGAGCTGACTGGGGCTTAGGCAAAAGAGAGCGTTCTGATTGGCTCCTGGAGGGTTTCCAGGGGCTGCGGGCATCCAGGCTGACTGCTCACGCATACAGTTGGCTATTGAATGCACCGTATTGGAGTCATTAATCAACCGCAGTCAGTCTCTTCGGAGAGAGGCCCGCTCTCCGTTACTCACTCACCAAACGAGGAGTGTGGTTATAACCTCTGACCCTGCTGAGGGTACATACCTCACTGTAATGGAAAGGACTTCAGACTACCACTAAGGGGACTCTTGAACTCATACTATGACCGTGAGCGCATCGCAGGGTTTTACTGTTTGGTCAGTACTTTCGGTCGGTAGCTATTTAAAGCCATGGCATCAAATGGCTTGCCAACACCAGTGAGGAAAATACAGACATGAAGTATGAATTGACCTAAGCGAGCTGTTGCCGATGGCTCCTAATGAAATTTGGCATATCTCTCTGTTTGATAATTCATGAGTACTTCCTACTCAAATCAGAAGTTGATAACTTAAATAACAAGAGGGTGTTTGGTGTACACCTTTCCCCTTAAGTTCTGCTCCTTTCATTCTGTGGTGGGCGTTATGACCAAAATTCTGTTTCACGGTATGACTAATTTTATTTCATGGTAGCAATACATTTCACGATATATGTGGTAATTCAGAAAATTGACAGACAGGGCTTCATATAACAAATGAACTCAAACACTTTAGAAACGAAAAGTACTTCACCTTGTTTATTCTTTTTATTCGACTTTTAGATTAACTGAAATTATTTTGAATTCTCATGTCATGTTGTTATTTTACTTCAGTTAGGCCTAGTTTATATTATCAAAATATTTTATCAAAATATTCTATTCATAATAAATTATATTTTATTTCTAATTTTGCAGGATAATATCAATACTAGTTGTATTGTTTAGAATGGTTCCGTGGTATCTGCTTATACTATGTTTTTAAGGAACTTTTTTGCTGTCCTCTTACTTTTTATAACTGGTAACCATTCACCTTGAGCTTTAATCGAGAGAGGGAAGAGTTCAGTAGTGACTAGAAGGAGAGCAGCAGCATGCAAACTGAAGATCAGCTACTGTGAGTGCTGACAAAGTCATTTAAATTATACGCACCTTTTTTATTATTATTTGACTCCAGCCCAGTGAAGACTGACACACCGTTTATATTCGTCTCCCTGCGTGTGCACGTCTTCTGCATTATTAAAATGTGATCGGTTGATTTGAGCGTCAAGGTGAGAGACGTATCCAATTAAAGGATGTTGTTGTTATCAGCTGGTTCCGATCAGTGTCTGATCGTTTGAAGTTTGAAAAATAAAATGTGCTGTTGCATTTTCAATATTTAGTCATTTTACATTTGATTTAACAAGCAGCTTGTTCATTACAATGGCAAATGCTTGCGCATCCACATTGAGTGTGATTTTCATGTGTAAAAGTTAACCGTACACAAGCGGCAAAAAGATGTTGATAATAGCTACATTAAGGATATTTCCGTGATCTATACCATGATACAGCCCAGCCCTAGTTCCTTTCTATAATTCTGCCTAACTGTGTTTTTGCCCAAACGAGAAACTGGCAACATTACTTACTCTCCCTGCTTGTTTAAAAAAAATCAAGTTTGTTTAGCTCGTATAAAAATCCTATTTGAGATCACCTTGCCTTTGGTCATATTCTTAGTTCTCAGCTTGAAGCATTTTAATGGCAGAAGATTGCTTGAGTTTTGTATTTTGCCAGGCTCTAGTTTCAAAATCCTGAAAAATAAACTTGACATCACCTTGCGTACATTGGATTACGGAGTTTTCAGTGGCTGATGTTTATTTATATCATATTCTTCAGATCTCTCTCACGGCACATTTATATTTCAGCTGTGAGCTTTGGTAAATGTGTTTTTTATGGCATCAGCAGTGAATTCTGTATTTGCTCTGAGGGTTGGAAAGGTACGTGTACAGGACTAGTTCTTCCAGTTACAGATGTCTGAACTATTTGTTCTAAGAATCATCAACTATGAGAGTTATCCACCTTGGCTCTTTTTTTTTTCCTCAAAGTTAGAGTCTGTGATTTAAACATCAGTGACTTGCTCCAGCTGGAATGTGTGACTCAATCCCTTTTATAAACTTGTCCAATGGCATGGTCCCCGGGGTGATGGACAAGGGGTGTCACCATGGTACCAGGGCAAAGGGCGCTTTTCCCCCTTTGCCAACTGCTCTGTTGTCCGCAAACCTATTACTGCTCACCATCATCCCCCACCCTACATACATCCCTGTCAAATCCTAATCTCCCAGAGCATTTAGTGGACTGTTTCAGGCCTCCAACACAATGACCCTCTGTAGTGGTGCTGGCGTGTAGAGACTGGCCTTCGGATTACTTTTTTTTTTTTTTTTTTCATGCATGAAATTATTTCCATTTTGTCTTTAGAGCAGAAAGGTCCATTTCAAAGACTTCTTGGGGCACGTTTGACTGCTGAAAGGGACCAAATCTACTGCCGGTGAGACTAGCCGTAGGGTTCTTGCGGCCAATGGTGCTTCTTGTGCCGGGCTGATCAAGGTAGGAATGCTGTGATAGGCACCTTTTTCCACCTTTTTGAGAGCAGCCCGCCATTCCTGAGAGCTGAAAGGCCGTCTTTATCCATAACCGGAGATGAGGTTTAAGTTCTTTCATGTACCTGCCAATTCCATCAGGCTCTTTGTGAATGCTCAATGGTGGGACTGTAGTGCTGAAAGCTGAAGAGGCTCATGCTACTGACTGTACCTCCAGCCATACCTGTCAGCGTCAATGATATGCGAAAAGACTTCAGGCATTCTGCCTGAAAAAAGAAAACAGAAAAAAGTGACCAGGTTTTCAGCAAGAGGTGGAGTTCTGATCTTTAGTCTACTGTTCATGTCACATAAGATTGACTTGGCGAGTTTAAAACCGGAGGACTGGCGGTGTTTAAAGCACGTGTTTGGCTGGTATTACAAATCCACATGATAATGTTGTCTGAGGTGTGGAATGTGTAAAGAGTGAGTGCTTTTGTGATCAAGCCTCACTGAAGGAAGCCGTGGGTGCAGGTGTCTAAATAGTAACATAGTCATGAACAACCAGTTCTCTAATCTTTTTATATGAGCATAAAAATATGTTAACATCCTGTTTGTACTTGCACGACTTTTCTAACTGTCTAACAAGACCAAAATGTAGGGCTTTATTTAAAAAAAAAAATTGTAAACAAACGCTTTTTTTTGGTATGTGGAAATTGAAAAATGGGGCTCTATTCACTCCTTGCAAAAATCTGAATAACACATTTTTGGCAGATTTATTTGTTGGCCTGTGAGGTGCATCAGGAGTTGTTTTAAGTCTCTACTTGCAAAATAAAAGTTCCTATTTGAAACTAACAAGTCAGAAACTCTGGACTGCGGTGATTCTTTCCAGACATCTCAAACCTTTAGAGCCAGCCCTGATTAGAGTCGGATACTAAATCCCAATGATTCAGTCAGTGGTGACTTGAAATGAATAGCTTATCGAACTGAACAAATCAGATGTTTATTTGAAAATCTATGAAGGAAGCTTCCCAGCAGTTTGTCGGCTGTTGATGATCCTTGGCTTGCGCACAGTTGAGAAAAATCTAATGTTTTGTTAAACATTCTCTGAAATTCCTACTCATAACGTGTAAACACACCTTCTGTTCTATCAGAGTATCACAATATTATTGCTCTCGATAATATTTGTTTTTTTCCACCCTCCATATGTCTTAGATAGACACCAAATGATAACCTAAACATTCAGACAGTGTTTTGTCTGGGTCTGGGTGAGACCTCAAAATAAACCTGACTTTGAAAATGATTGTTGAATGTTTGGACTTTGTGATAGGAGTATCTTCCCCGCTGGCTTTCAGAATGAATCTCCGAGGGATAGCAGGGTGTATTGGACATACAGTGTTGTTGTTGTTTGGGAGTCTTCAGAAGAAGCTCCTCTCGAACCCCCACTGAACACAGGGAGCGTGAGAGACTGTATATATCTTGTATCCGCTTCACTCATTCATAGGATGACCACGAGGACTCGAGAGCAGTTCTCAGGGGAAATCAGCTGCATTGTACGGAGCAGCTCCCTCTTCAAATGCATACAATCTGCATCCCACCCTGCACTAAACCCATCCCTCTTTTCACCGCAGGCTTTTTCGTCTTCCTCTCTGAATGAAAGACCTGCATGAATAACAAACCTCTAGAGTGTAGAGCTCTCCCCCCAAGAGACAATTCAGATGGTGTGCATTCCTCTGAAGTGTTTTAACCAGTCGGTCGCTATGGTCTGACCCCCTGTCTCTGTCCATTTCTTTCAACACTCATGGAGCTAGTTACTCTTCCAGTGCAGGGTGTTTTTTCAGGGACATGTTCGGTGACGAATGAGGCAGAGAGGGAATGAAAGGCACAGTGTGAGAGGAGAAAAGGGAGAGAAAGCTGTGAATGATAATCAGATTAGTCTTGATCCACCTGTGTATGTGTGGGTAAGCAAGCAGTGCGAAACATCAGCGCTGGCAGAGATCGAAGATCTGGCTTATACCATTAACCTAAAGTGATTTACGGCCCCGTAATGATACATCACTTATTTGATTCCTTGGTTAGCATTTAAAATGGATCATGACCTAATTGAATAATGTAATTGTCATTCCTAGTAAGGCCAACAAGTTTGTCGCTTGTGCTTAATTTTTTTTTGCATCCCAACACATTTTTTTGTGTTGTGAGCATTACGTTGTTAATATCTAAAAACTATTAGTAGCTACATAAATATATTTGATAATGCATCTTATGTTTTTGAATGCAACAATGTCTTATATAAACACCCACTTTATAAACACTTCCGAATCTCTGAACCTGTAAATGGTTGGGTAGACCTGAACAAATACGTAGCTTATACCTAGGGCCGAGTGATTTTGCAAAAAATGTAAATCTCGAATTTTCCAGAATGTTTGAACGATTCTAAATTTTTATTTATTAAATTTTTTTACAGTTTTTTTTTTAGTCAACTTGTAACTCCAACATGATTCAAGTTACTTTATTTCATTTACACTCTAGAAATTATAAAGATCTTTTCAGAAAATACGCAAAAACTACAACTACATATTGTACAGACATGTCTTATTATGTGTTCAGAAATAATACGAGAAATTATTTTAGAAATTCTCAAAAGTCAAGGTAATTCAAGTTAACAGAAGTTCACTGCATGTTTTACCTATTCCACTGCCCGCATTGCATCTTTGTCAGCACAAAAACGCATTCTGTGTGAATGACTCCTAGCGTTAAATGTATGGTCCTTCACAGAAGCGCGTCTCTCGCGAGTGGTTAATCACGTGCACCGACACGCGGTTGGATCATTCATTTGTCTTGACTGTTGTCACCGGCATATTGTCAAAGTGTCTAATTCTAACATTTGGTAATATTTCTATTCAAAATCACGATTCCTTGATTTCTAAAAAATAAAATTGTGGCAAAACAAACTCCAATTAATCAATAAAATCGTGAAAATTGCCCAGCCCTACTTACACTAATAGTTTTTTCCTCCATTTCAAGATGTTTATTGCATCAACATGACGCATCACTCTGAAGATGGATTGGTCAGACATGTCAGTGTTGCTATTGAAATATTTGTTAATTCCTCTCTTTCTCTTTCTCAATGTAGGTCTCAGAGGCAGCCCCTTAACTATGGGATTTCAGAACTACTGAGGGCAATTTCACAAAAGGAGAGGAAAGGGGCTGGCATCAAGAACAAGAAAAAAAGGATTGAGCTTTGGAAAGAGGATCAGTTCTTTTGGACTCAGTGGGGTGCATGCTGCCCCCTCAACTGGACGTCCTCTTTTGTGCGAGCAAGAGAATATAAAAGCAGGCATGCGCAATAAACTGAGAGAGTTCCGGGATGGGGGACACCCCATGCTGGGGCAGAGGGACAGGACTCTTCTGGTGCTGCTGATCACAATGGTGCTGACAGAAATGGAAGTGTGGGCTTCCTGGGATCAGAACCCAATGGAAGTTCTAGGCGATGCAAGTCAGCTGGAGGCGTCTATGCATTCGGCAGTGCTGTCGGACATAAGTGAGGCGGAAGCAGCGGTCACAGCGGTGTCTCAGCCCAGTGGCTTCCCAGACTCTTCAGCGGTTGTGGGCAGGGTGTTCCAAATCCGGGTGCCCATCAAAGCAAAGAATTCCAGGAGCACAGTAAAGGTGAGAGGCTGTTCCTTCAAAGCACATGGCATCCTTCAAAATGCATTGCAAATGCATGCAAACAGATTTGTCCTCTGGTGCTCAGCGGATCTTCTCTGGTATATCAGACAGCGCCACATCAATACTCCCAAGCCAGTGTATGCAGTCATTGCAAAAGATGTGACTTTGCCCCAAGCACTGCACTGCTCAAATCTTATTCTATGCTTTCCTTATGACTGATGGACCATAAAATGTGTTGGTCCCTGTAATAACACAATACTACTTGCATACACGTGGTCCGCATACTTGATGGCATAGAGCTTTCGGAAAACTGTGTGCTGGTGCATGGGGGTGGTAGGGGGGTGCTTTACATTTAGATCAACACCATAAACAAATGGTTTGTTTACCAGAACTCTGTGAGGGCATGGAATTTATTTTCTGCTTTTGTGTAGTTGATGCTACAATTGGTTATTTGTATATAGCCCAAGAAGGTGTGTGCTTCCATCATCTTGTCAGCTTGCATTTCTTTCTTTCAGAAGACTGAGCAGTGCACTAATGGTACGAACACAATGCAGCCCAGAACAGGCGTCTTTTGTTGACCACCCAGCAGTTTATGAGACATTTTTAACCAAGCCGTCCATGTCAACTGTTCTCAAAAGCGTGACCCCTGTCCGTATTTGTTCATTGTGTTTGTCTGTCCTGTCTGAATGTTGGGCGGCTCTCCCAGGCCTTCTGTGTAATCCTACATTCACTAGATCATTTCTGCCCTGTCAAGCGCATTTTTAAGTTGAAACCACAAACCCCTTTTGTGCACTTTCGGAAAATCTGTCTTGACAGCTGTGCCAAAGAATCTAACGCCAACAGTTAAAGCTGCCTACAACTCTGTTCCATTGCATAGACATTCAGACCTGTCCAGACCAGTAGCCCACAATAAACTTCCCCTCTAATTCCTTAAGTGTTTAGAATCAGCTTTGCAAACTATAAATAATTTTCTAGTCTCAGGAAAAGGAGTGAGTCAGGCTAGGAAACAAAAATGAATTGAAACTACAACTGGAGTGTTTAACTCGTTGGAGTGGTGGCACATGAAAACTGCACAAACATGGCAGTGTTGAAGGTGTTTATAAGGGACTAGCTATGAGGTTCTGTGGGTGGTTTCATTATAACCCAAAAAAGACAAGTGTATATAAAAAAATAGTGTAGTTTGCATCACTGGATATAGCTGTAGGTCATTTAACATTTCTATCATAAAACGTATTGTTAAAAGTTGACTAATATTAAATGATTTGCAGCTTCATCCTACCTCGCTCTCTTTAACGTTACACTGACGATTGGCACTCTTCTTCTGTGAGCCATAAGCCCCTCCTACTTTGATTTGATTGGCCATCTCAGTCATTATGACATTGACTAGCGCTGTTAGACTGCTGAAGCTTTGATCAGAAGTGCTTGGTTTGTGCATCGTTCACGCGTGCATCCGTAGACTAGCGCAAGTTAATTTTCACACTTTTCACCATTTTCAGCTCCTAAAAGGCTGTGTGACTATTAGTCTATTAGTATAAGTTATTACCTCAAAATTTACATCAGTACGCAGTTTTCACTATTGCTCTCGTGCCAGCGATTATCCCTCTGCGTGCTACTATTGGCACGTGTGCTCTAGGACCCAATTAAGGTGTAATAATATTACTTTTATAATAACAATTAATGATGCACAATTACATGATACTAAACCAAATCCAAACCCTAACCATATAGTAAGTACATGTAGTTAATTAATATTACTCAGTATTTATATGTATAATTACACTGTAACAAGGACACCTTAAAATAAAGTGTAACCAAATGTTTCCTATTATATAGAAACATGTATATGTATATGTATGTATATATGGATAAATGTAAATAATGATAATATATATATATATATATATATATATATATATATATATATATATATATATATATATATATATATATATATATATATATATATAATGTATGTTTTTTTTCATAGTTTGGCTGGTCCTGTGACTTATAGTCAGGTGCGACTTATTTAGCAAAATTAATTTTACATGAACCAAGAGAAATTAACTAAGAGAAAACATTACTGTCTACAGCCGCTAGAGGGCGCTCTATGCTGCTCAGTGCTCCTGTAGTCTACACTGAAAACATAGACGGTAATGTTTTTTCTTGGTTCTAAATAAATGCGACTTATAGTCCAGTGCGACTTATGTTTTTTTTCCTCATCATAACGTATTTTTGGACTGATGCGACTTATACTCAGGTGTGACTTATAGTCCGAAAAATACAGTATATATCACTTCAAACATTAATATTTTAAGGAATACTTAACTTATAACAGCCCTAAAAACCATGGGTCCCTGGCCCATGGTTTAGAAGCTTCTATCTTAAAGTCATAGGAGACTTTGTGTGTATTTCACACTTGAAAATTTGTGTTGGCAATAATAATCATATCGTGCTTGCCTTGGCAAATAACATTAATGCATTACAAGTTATAATCTCTTGTTTGCACTTAATCTTTCAGTTGATTCCCTCTGTTCACACCAGACCCATCAGTATGATTTCCACGAAATGCTTGGACCCTCAGAAATTCATAAATCTCCTACTGTGCAAAAGATCCTTTTGAAGTCACTGACCTACTTCATGCTTGTACATTTCTTGCCTCCATTTTATAAAAAGGAACCAAGGGATACGCTTATAAGAGAGAAAATCTAAGCTCATCTTAACCTACCCTTGTCCTGTTTTGAACATTAATAAAGCTCAAATCTCTAGTCTTAAATGTCAAAGCCAATTGACAAGTGATCAGTCATTTTGAGATATGGAGACAGATGTTTTAGTTGCTGCTAATATCGTTCCTGTTTAAACGGCTCTCTGAGCTTCTCTCTCCCCTGTCCTTTCATTTCTCTGAATTCCTCTCCTCCTGCTCCTTCACACTGGTCCGTGACGGCAGGATTCTTCGTCTTCTCCCCAGCCCCTCCCTTTTTCAACACAAAGACTGGCACTGAAACCTAATTAGCCTCGGCAGCGAGGCAGTGGAAAAGTTGTATTCCTGCAGCTGATGATAAAATGGCTTTGGAAATATGAGTCACTGTATGTTAAGGGGGAGATGTATGCAACTCGAGATCGCTCCGTTTGGGTCTCGTGGATGCATATTCGCCTTTATTTTTTATGATACTGTCTGCCTAGCAACGAGCTTTTGCGGTGCCGATGCCATCGCTGACTAGAATTACTGTCAGTCTTTTGTCTTTGACAAACCTATCGTTTTCAGAAACAAGGTCCACTAATTCTTCATTTTAGTTGGGTTTGGAAACAAAGGGACCAGAATACAGCCCTTTGTTTGTATGAATGAATCAACATTGTGGTTCCGGTTATTTCCACGAGAGGGCAGTTAGGGGTTGTGTCGTTAAGTGTCCTTGACTGTTCTGCTTGTGATTGTTCCAGGAAATGGAGCTCTGTGGATTTAAACCATAAGTAAGCCCCTCTTTTAGTATTTATGCCTCCTTTCTTCGGGCTCCTTGTTTTGCAGATGTCCCCGTAGGTTCGATCAAATAGGTCCTATGTTGAATTCAAATGTCGAGTTACTGCATATCAATCTCCACCGGTCTGCCACGAATGACAAGGCTAGAAAATCTGTAATTTTCCCTCTAGTTTTGCTACCAGTCCATGATAAAAATACCGCTTGCCATTCATGAGTTTTATCTTCACTGCACTTTTTTTTTTTCTCTCTTCAGTTACGGTTTTCTCCTTTGTTCATGTTTGTTTCGCAGCATGGCTCAAAAGCTAATATTCCCTCCCCTTTACCGAATAGCAATTTAAAGTTTTATTATTAACAAACAGCAGCTCTCCCGCTGAGCCTTTATTCTGTTTTCCTTTTTTTTGTCTGACAAATCGGCGTTTATTTGCTAACTTTCATTTACCTAGATGAAGGTTGTAGAAATGGATTAGCCACTTGAAGCCTGTTTTGATTTCTGTTAGACCGGCAGCTCAGTTGCACATTTCGAAAATCGCTCTCTCAAGTGACCTGAACACACCCCACATTTCATTTGTAGTTTTCAACATAAAAATGGGTCATGTTCCACAGCCTGCTGAAAAGGGCCAAACGATTTCCCCTAGGTAAGAGTGGGTTATTTTCAAAGATCACTCTGTCGTCATTCTCTCACGAAATTAGAAGTGCAAAATACTTTGCTCCTCAAAATGTGATGGGTCTCGTTTTGAAGCATGTGCAAATGTCTTCACATAGCAAGATTAGTGGAGTTGCATGAATTTTTAACCAAAGATAATGGGTTAGTAGTTTCTTGTAAACATCTGCTTGGTGAAACTAAAAGGCTGTCCCTCTTCAAATTTTCCAAGCCGATTTACCCCACCGCCTCTTTTGTCTCCGTTTCTCCCTCTAATATCACAGAGACATGCCTGAGCCTACTCGCTCCCAACTATGAATCTTATCTTTTTAGCTGTCTTCATATCCCAACAATGGGATCTTTTTCTTCCTGCAGACTCCCTCGTAAGCGTGCCCTAACAATGGGCGGCTTTATTCGACCCACAGTGAAGGGAGTTTCGGTTCATCCTTCATTTCAGTGGGGAAAAGTTTATTCTTCTCATCAGGCCTTTTTAGATTTTGCTGTTACAACCCTATCACAGAGGTCCTAAGGGTTGTCAGGTATAGTTCATCCAAAATGGAAGTTGTCATCATTTGCTTACTTTTATTTTGCTTCGCACCTGCTTGACTTTTTATTTTTCCCGTGGAGCACAACAGGTTTAAAAAGTTTAGCAGAATGTTAAAGACTAACTCGCTATTCACATTGCTTGCAAAAGATTAAGTGAAAGGTGACAGAGGCTTTAATTTTGCTTAACATGGCCTTTCTTTTTGAAAAAGGTTTGAAACAAAACGAGAGTGAGTAAATGGTGACAATTTTATTTTTTAGGTCCTTTGTTGGTTCCTTGGTTTTTGTCTCGGTGGGATCTGGATAATTATTTTTATTAATATTTTGGGGAACTAGGTTTTGCTTTCCCATTGTACATGTGCCATTCAGAAGCATCCCGGCAGGCTTGACACAGCAACTGAAAAATGAAAGAAAAAAAAACAACTCGCTAATATTCTTGTTGACATTCTCTCTGCAATCGTTTCTGCCTTTCCTTGCTTTCTTCACTTAAGTCCAGAGAAACTTGCCTTTGGCAAAAGTTATACTGTCTTTAGTGTGGGTTGCATGAATAATCACTATGGAAACTATGTGGCTCTCTGAATGTCAGTGTGGCTGTGTTTTGCCACTGATGCTCTAGTTTCAGAAGGCAGTACTTAAGACTTGCCTTAACCTTCGGTTTTGATCTAAAGCAAGGTCTGATAAGGCACCAGAAGTAGACACATGCCATCTGTGCCATATGTTTCATTACAGAGTTGATATCAGTTTGACTATAAACCGAATATGTAAGGTAATTTTTGCCAATGCTGTATATCTATTAACTGTGGTTTTTACAGATAATGAGGCGAAACGTCAGTATAGATTCAGTGGCAGTGCAGAATCGGTTCTCTAATTGAAGGATGATTCCAGAATTGATTGTAGTTTGACACATTCTGTAATTGATAACTATGGCCCATTTCTGTGTTTTAAAGGAAAAGGTCACCCCAAAAAAATAAAAACGCTCTAAAATGTCATTCCAGGTTAGTTTGACACTTTTTAATTGTGGAACACAAAAATAGATGCTTAACAGTATGTTCATGCTTCACTTTTGCCAAACATCAGAACAGGAAAAAAAGCAGAGTTAAAGTAGACCATACTACATTCCAGCTTTTCCTAAGTGATACAATAGCTTAGTGTGAGGAAGTAAACTGCCATTTCACTTTACAGGTTATGGCTTCTCATGTGGTGCCATATTTAAATATATGTGAAAGCAAATGAGATTTGAGAGCTGCGGCTGTGTAAATGATAACAGAATTGTCGTTTTACATACACTAACCCTTAAAATACAACTGTTCTGTGCAAGCCATGTACCATTTGAAGTAAAGCATTGTTGAAATTTCAAGCACACTATCAATCAAGAAGACTATAGATCAGCTTACAATTATACACCCACCTGAATTATTAATGTCTCTCTAAGTGATCAAATAGGTTCACAATCAAACTCGCACATGCTCTGACTGGTTGATGGAGAATTCAAAAGCAAGATTGCAAAAGGCAGAAGAGGGGTGTGGTACTGGTGGATTTTTGTGTCTAAACCTTTGAAGCCTGTCAATTGAAAGAAAACGCCTACTTGCTGGACTCCTTTAGTGACTGCTGTGCACTGGTTTGAGTTTCTACATCATGTATGGATTATTACTAGGATTATTAACAATCAAATTAAGGGGCTTGGAAGCAAAAGATGTAGTTTTGTATTTACAAAGAGGCTTGTTTGTTAATGTATCATCTCAATGCCAATGATTCATTATTGGTTATTTTTGACTGCGCGCTCATCTCGTGCCGCAGGGAGCTCTATGCCACTCTGAGAGCACTCATTCATTATAGTCTTTACTCCTCTTGTCTTACTGAATTTCAAGATACTGGCGTTGTGCTCACAACCATGAAATATTGAATACAAAAACTAAATAGTATGTATCATAGACAACTTTAATTCATGTGATTGGATATTCGTCATGTTATAAAGTGGGATTTACTTTCAGGTTTTAAGTGTTTGACTTAGCAGTGCGTATCTGGCATCGCTGTAAGCTCATTTGTCTTGTTACATTTCAGATGTGAGTCATTCAGTTGCAGTAATCGTTATTTCTCCTCCCGTTTTACAGATCACAGAAGCAAGCAAGGATGTGCTTCCAGCATGGTTGCATTGGGATGCAGAGACTGGCACACTTCAAGGCCTTCCTCTAGAGACAGACAAGGGCGTTCACTACATATCTGTTTCTGTTTTCAATGAGAGCCAAGTCTCCCAAAGCCCAGATGTGTTCTCCATTGAGGTGCACCCAGAGGAGCATGCTGACACAGACCCTGTTCAGCTTGCAATTCAGCAGTCAGTCGGCAATGATGCCCAACCTTTCTGTGGCAATGAGGAGCCTGTAACTGTGCTTACCATCATTCTGGATGCTGACCTCACAAAGATGAGTTCGAAGCAGAGGGTGGAACTACTTGCCAACATGAAAACGTTTTCTGGGATGGGGCTTCAGCACATGAAGATTTTACCTGTTGTCAATAACCGTTTGTTTGACATGTCTGCTTTCATGGCAGGACCAGGAAATGCTAAGAAGGTGGTTGAAAACGGAGCCCTTTTGTCCTGGAAACTTGGCTGCAGTCTGGATCAGAGCAGCATTCCTGATATTAGTAGTGTTCAGGTTCCAGCAAAAGAAGGAGCCATGTCTGCTCAGTTGGGATATCCAGTCGTTGGATGGCATATTGCTAACAAAAAGCCCCATGTACCCAAAAGGGTGCGAAGGCAGCTCAACAACACCCCCACTCCCATTCCCTCATTACTCCCCCCAACAACTTACCCTGAGCCCCCCATCCGTATTGTTCCTACACCAACCTCTCCTTCTATTGCTCCTACCTCGGACAGTTCTGCCCCACCTGTTCGTGACCCTGTGCCACTTCCTATGAAACCTACTATTCGAAACCGAGATCCGCCTGCATACACACCGACCTTAGGCCCCCCACAGCCAACACGAGTAATGGACACCACCAGCACTATCGCCATCCAGCCCACCATGACCAGGCCTGTGTATGTTGGGCCCTCTGTGACCCCAGCAACACCCACCACCAGGAAACCAACAAAAAGACCTGAAAGGAAAAAAACAAAGACAACCCCAATACCAAGAGAACCCAAGACCACCACAACAAAGCCACCAAGGCGCACCGCACCCCCTTTTATCCCGATTGATGGCAATATAAAACCTCTGCTGCAAAACCCAATTGATCAGGTGACTGCCTATGTTGGCACCTACTTTGAAGTGAAGGTTCCATCCGACACATTTTTTGACAAAGAGGATGGAACTACCGATAAGTTGAGACTTACTTTGCGCAAAAGCAATGATGTGGTTGGAGATGATTCCTGGATACAGTTCAATAGCACAAGCCAGCTGCTCTATGGATTACCAGACCAGGTGCATGAAGGAAAACATGAGTATTTAATGCAGGCAACTGACAAAGGAGGTCTCTATGTAATAGATGCCTTTGAGGTGCGTGTCAATCGATGGAGAAACAGTGTTAAGTCACCGGTGTTGTTTACTGCTGTGTTTGAAGGGGATGCACGTACAGTCACCAATGATATTCACAAGAAGATCCTTCTTGTCAAGAAACTGGCCCAGTCTTTCGGTGATCGCAACAGTAGCACTGTTACACTGAAGAACATAATGAAGGGCTCTATCATAGTGGAATGGACCAACAACAGCCTTCAGCAAAGCCCCTGTCCAAAAGAGCAAATACTGCAGTTGAGCAGAAAAATCTCTAATAATGATGGTAGACCCTCTCAACAATTCATGCATGTTATGGAACCAGACTTCAGGGCCTTAAATGTCACCGTCAGAGGTACAGAAAGCTGTCGCAACTACATGTTTGTTCCGTTAGTTGAGATCCCAGATCCGACCGCCTCCCCTGTTACTCCCGCTGTGGGCGCGGGAAAATGGAGCAATGATGATGTGTATCTTCACACCGTCATACCGGCAGTGGTGGTTGCAGCTATTCTGCTGATAGCTGGAATCATTGCCATGATCTGCTATCGCAAGAAGCGCAAGGGAAAGCTGACTATTGAAGACCAAGCAACTTTCATCAAGAAAGGAGTGCCCATTATTTTTGCAGATGAGCTTGATGACTCTAAGCCACCCCCATCTTCCAGCATGCCCCTTATCCTTCAAGAGGAAAAGCCTCCGCTTCCTCCACCAGAGTATCCTAACATGGCTAGTCCAGAGACAACACCTCTGAACCAGGACCTTTTGGGAGAGTACATACCTCTACATGATGAGGATCCTAATGCTCCTCCCTACCAGCCACCGCCACCTTTCTCTACCCCAATGGAGGGGAAAGGATCCCGTCCTAAGAACATGACCCCGTACAGATCTCCACCTCCTTACGTGCCACCCTAATGTTTGCAGAAACCTCCGGAGCAGGAGGATAGGGAACTTTTGGAGTTCCACACCAGTCTGTTGTTTCTTTGCATTATGGGATTTTTAGAAGGGGGGAGGGCTGCAGCAAATGAGGGGTTTTGGGTTTGAATGTGATGGGTTGATTTTGTTAAACTGGACTCTTAAGGAGATGTGGGAGGGTGAGGCAAGTGGATAGTCTGCAAAGGACAGCAAAAACAACCTCAGCCTCTGACTACTCTGGTAATTGTTGAACTGTTGGGGATATATCCTCCAGTTCCGGCGCTTTTGTGTCTAGGTGGGCTTTTAGACTAATTATTGGTTTTGTTTTGATTTTAGAATTTTTTTGTTGGTTTGTTTCACTTTTTTTCTGACTCTGAATCAAACACCTTGCCTAACAGCACTCTTTGTATCTTTTGAATTTGTTATTCTTGAATAATATAAGCGGACAATAAAGCTGACTGCAGGTGCAAAAGGTTTCATAGAGAAATTCAATAACAGAAGGGGAATAAAAGGATGGCCTTGAGGGACTTGGACAGCCATGCAGACAGTTCTGTGGGATGCCGATTCATTATGGTTTTGCCTTTTAACACAAAATTAAACTGTTTTTATTGTTATTCACCTGTCTAGTTAAATCACTACAAGAAGAGGTAGCCAAAATTAAAAATGTTTAATCCACTGTATATTTGAAAGTTATGTTAGATCATCTTTAATTTTAATTATATATTTTTATTAGTTTTTTTGTTTTTTTTAAGTATTACACTGAGATAAACACTATTTTCCACCCCTCGATTATGAAAAAAAAAGCTAAAAAATATTAAATCACTGAGTGAACATGTCACAGTGTGTGTTCTGACTTGAGATATGTGCTAGATTAGTTTCTTGCCAGCCATGTGAAACTTTTGGAGGAGGTAATCTCATGAGTGAGTCGTCTATGCAGATTCTGCCTTTGACCTGACAAGCCAGAGCTCGGTATTGATCTCACTTAATCATTTTTCCCACAGGCCATGAAGAAATATGGTTATGTAATTGGTTGTACAGGTTGACGGGGTCTTTGCATCCTTAATTCTCTCATAAAACAGAAGGAACGATGTTCGGCACCCTCAAGTCAAAACCACCTATATATACTGTTTCACCAGTTTGATTCAAGCTACTGACAGTCATTGCGACAGATTGCTCAATTTCAAAGACTTGATTAAATCAGAACAAGCTCGGGTTTCAGATGATTTGTAGTTTTTGTTTCTTCCTTTTTTCTTTTCTTTTTATGTTACTATATTTTTTTAATATATAAATATATTTCAGTGATGATTATGGAGTATATGCCTTGGATCCACTCAAAATTCAAATAAAGACTGAAGATTTTGATAATGGTGACCCATCCTCTACACAATGGTATTGTTTATTGTATGTCATAATTATATATTTGCAGTTGAATGCCATATTTTGCCTTGGTGATATAGCAGCAAGTGTCTTCTGTATATAATATTCTGCCTGTGGATATAACTATTTATAGTACAAATGTGTGTAAATCAGATATGGTAAAAAAATAAATAGAGAAAAAAAAAAAATATATATATATGTATATATATATATATATATATATATGTAAGTTTGTTTTAGATGAGGGGTGATTATTTTTATACAAAGTGATGGTTATTTAAAAAAAGAAATATATAATCATAATAATATTTGAGCAGGAATGGAAGGAGTAAACGGTACTGGTTTAATAATAAAAAAGAAATCATCAGAAAAAAAAGGTTGATAAAATCACAATCTAATTTTCTACAAAGTTTTTGATACAGCCTCAAATTGTTTATTAAGAACAATAAATATATAGTGTACTGCAATTTGTAAAATTTTAGTCTTGGTAATTGATTCATTATATAGCTTTCCCTCATGCATCTTTTTTTTTTTTTTTGCTTTCAGCTTATTTGACAAAATAGAAATGGTGAAAAGACTGTGTTTTCAGGGAAAATGTCCATTGTAATATATATATATATATTTTAATTTTTTCTTTTTTTTTTTTTTTTAATGCTCATTTGTTTTGAGGTTTGAATTCAAAAAGTGACATTTGCAATAATAAAAGTGTGGCGTAGTCATGGCTGGTCAGTAAATAGTGTGTAAGATCTGTGTGATACCAATACAAGTCTGACAAACCCCAGATGACTGAATTGTTTTGCCACATAGGAGGTTATGTATGGGTATATTTTTTTGGGTGTAACCGTAACTCGTTTTTGAATGCTTCCATTTAGCCTTTATAGATTTACCAGTAAACCAAACTCTGTGGAGGTTTGATTCAATATTTCATTTGTATGTACCAGCAGGTTGAAGATGGAAATGGAAAAGGCAGGTTGGTCTTTCAAAGGTGCAGTAGGATTGCGGTACAAAAACACTGGAAAAATGTACTTCATCACGGAACGGCATTGACAAACTGCAAAATCAATTTCTGTATTCTTAAAGTTGTGTATTATGATTTGTTTTAATCTTAAATCTGACTGAATTGGTTCGATTTGGGAACAAAAGCAAAAACAATAGAAGTTTGCCAGAGGGGTAATAAAAACTATTTATTATCATACGCAATTTTTCTTCGCAAGTAAATGCCGTTTTTACAGGAATACAGCAACAGAATGCGTAATGTTGTCTTTTTTGTGGCCTTTTCTAATGGATTCTTTTGTTTCGCTAGCAATGAGTCTGTTGCAGTAAATCTACTGCTTTTTCATCAGCACAACTCTGAATAAATATTTTAGGTGGAAAAACCAAAGATGCAGATTACAAAATGGCTGTTGGTTTTGCTTCCGCGTTTTTTTTTTCATAGTTTAGAATGAAAGCAATGATGGACAAGTAATATGATAGTTTCCACTCCATCCCTTTTAAAAAAAAATTTTTTAATTCAATTTTTTTTTTGTTTAAAGTTGTAAGTTTGCGTAGAATATTATTACATGTATCCAAACTATGGTTATTTTCACGAACCTTGAGCTACGTATTTTATATTATGAGCTACGAGTTTATTTTCTTACAATATTATTGTTCTGCACAAGCCTTGATGTGTATGCTGGAGATGTTTTTTATTTGTCAAATCATGTCAGCCTTATCATATATTTTCAGCCTTCAGAAAGCAATTTGATTAGTTTATACTTAATGTCTGAATATAACAAATCCTTAAAGCGGATTGTGCTTTTATGAATGAAAAGACTAGTTAAATGGTTCAAGGGAAACAGTCCGTATATGAGTTTCTTTCTCTTCATTTTTATGTTTGTTTTTAACATCTTGTCCATTTTTAACATTGTTACAAAATTAGCAAGCTGTGTTTCAAAGACAAACCGAGTTGCCAAAAGGTTGAACAGTTAAGCAATGCATTGTTAAAGGTGCTGAAGTTGACCTTGGGACCAGGTGTTAGAAATGTGTTGAGCGAGACACCTTTGAGGTCAGCTGTTGTGAAGAAGTGCAGCCTAGCGAAGAATACAAAGCCAACGTCAAGACAAAAAACACTTCAGTCATTCTCTTTCATGTTAAACAGCGTTGGTAAATTTATGCCGCCAAACACTGTATGTTTGAATCATGTATTAAAAAGTGTTCTCACCGGCAATGTGTGTGGGTTCTTTGATACTTCATGATTGAGAGTTTTGCCTAAGTTGACTACGATAGGACCACTGATGTGCATTAGATGCTCATGTATATTACACTGTATGTAAGAGCCTGGTAATCATGATTTTTTTTGATATTGAAAGAATGTTTACAGTTCAAACAACTAAGATATAAGTTCTGCGGCATTTTCTGTGATGTGATGTTGATTGACGCTGAAAATAATTTGACTTGTTGCTAAGTGTTGCAACGAACAAAAACATGTACTGTACTTACAGTGGTAGTCTGTTGCAAAACATTCCAGATGAGTTTGAAAGCATATGTGAATTGTTTTTTTTTTCTTCTTTAAAAACGGAAAACCGTGGTGTTCGCACCATTTCAATTGTTGTATTACGAGAACATCATTTTCTATGCACATTAATCTTTTTTCAAAGGAGCAAATATTATTTTTTTATATATTTTTTTTTGTAGTACAAAGCATTTTGTTATTTTATACTTGTACAAAAAAAGAAAAAGAAAAGAAAAAACAAGGAAAAATAAAACATCTACACAATTTTAAGTAGATTTTACTTCTATACAGGGATGTTTATTATTATTATTATTATTATTGCAGTTTACAGCTAAATCAGCATTTTGTGTGGCCTTCCCTAACCTTCTTTTGCAGATAAATTTCCAATCAACGCTAAACAACTGACAGTGTGTACTCATGACTTGATAATGAAAACACCAGTATCTGATTCCACAACTTTCGTACTAAAATTATACATTCTTCATAAAATGTATATATACAGGTCCTTTTCAAAAAATGAGCATATTGTGATAAAAGTTCATTATTTTCCATAATGTAATGATAAAAATTAAACTTTCATATATTTTAGATTCATTGCACACCAACTGAAATATTTCAGGTCTTTTATTGTTTTAATACTGATGATTTTGGCATACAGCTCATGAAAACCCAAAATTCCAAAAAATTTGCATATTTCATCTGACCAATAAAAGAAAAGTGTTTTTAATACAAAAAAAAGTCAAATAATTATGTTCAGTTATGCACTCAATACTTGGTCGGGAATCCTTTTGCAGAAATGACTGCTTCAATGCGGCGTGGCATGGAGGAAATCAGCCTGTGGCACTGCTGAGGTGTTATGGAGGCCCAGGATGCTTCGATAGCGGCCTTAAGCTCATCCAGAGTGTTGGGTCTTGCATCTCTCAACTTTCTCTTCACAATATCCCACAGATTCTCTATGGGGTTCAGGTCAGGAGAGTTGGCAGGCCAATTGAGCACAGTAATACCATGGTCAGTAAACCATTTACCAGTGGTTTTGGCAATGTGAGCAGGTGCCAGGTCGTGCTGAAAAACGAAATCTTCATCTCCATAAAGCTTTTCAGCAGATGGAAGCATGAAGTGCTCCAAAATCTCCTGATAGCTAGCTGCATTGACCCTGCCCTTGATAAAACACAGTGGACCAACACCAGCAGCTGACATGGCACCCCAGACCATCACTGACTGTGGGTACTTGACACTGGACTTCAGGTATTTTGGCATTTCCTTCTCCCCAGTCTTCCTCCAGACTCTGGCACCTTGATTTCCGAATGACATGCAAAATTTGCTTTCATCTGAAAAAAGTACTTTGGACCACTGAGCAACATTCCAGTGCTGCTTCTCTGTAGCCCATTTCCTGCACACGCCTGTGCACGGTGGCTCTGGATGTTTCTACTCCAGACTCAGTCCACTGCTTCCGCATGTCCCCCAAGGTCTGGAATCGGTCCTTCTCCACAATCTTCCTCAGGGTCCGGTCACCTCTTTTCGTTATGCAGCGTTTTTTGCCACACTTTTTCCTTCCCACAGACTTCCCACTGAGGTGTCTTGATACAGCACTCTGGGAACAGCCTGTTCGTTCAGAAATTTCTTTCTGTGTCTTACCCTCTCGCTTGAGGGTGTCAATGATGGCCTTCTGGACAGCAGTCAGGTCGGCAGTCTTACCCATGATTGTGGTTTTTCAGTAATGAACCAGGCTGGGAGTTTTTAAAAGCCTCAGGAATCTTTTGCAGGTGTTTAGAGTTAATTAGTTGATTCAGATGATTAGGTTAATAGCTCGTTTAGAGAACCTTTTCATGATATGCTAATTTTTTGAGATAGGAATTTTGGGTTTTCATGAGCTGTATGCCAAAATCATCAGTATTAAAACAATAAAAGACCTGAAATATTTCAGTTGGTGTGCAATGAATCTAAAATATATGAAAGTTTAATTTTTATCATTATGGAAAATAATGAACTTTTATCACAATATGCTAATTTTTTGAGAAGGACCTGTATACACACACACACACACACACACACACACACCGTTAAAGAGCAAAAAAAAATGTGTTATAGGTTGAGTTGTGGGTTTCATTTGCATAAAACACAAATGCACAATGGCTATGTACAATAAGAGATCTAATTTTAATATGCATTGGGGAATTTGTTTGCATCATTTGAGTATGATTTATACAATATGTGGAATATTTAGCATGAAAGAAAATCTATTGTGCGTATAAAAATTAACCCATGCAATCATTAATGAATAAGACCATTTGACAGGTAAAGTCACATCTGTTACAGGATTTATATGTTGTAAAATTTACCAAGTTTACGTCAAAATGCCTATAGTGCGCATCTAAACTTCCCACCCCTCACCTCAGCTGCATGTGCTCCAGTTGTATAGGTAACAATGGCGTCGTCTACATTGCTTATCATTTGAGCTCAATCGAGATGCAGAGGATATTAAGGAAGAGGATCGTGCAGAACCTGTGCAAGCATGGCTTTTAATGGAGTTTTTTTGTTTGTTGTTGTATCATACTTTTAGATATGCTATTATTTGTAAATGCTACTGTTTCTGTTAGCGTATTATATACACTTTTATCCTGATTAAAGCTTTAATACAGTATGGCAACCCGCACACACGTCCATGTATAATGCTTCTCATCGCACATGAAAATAAGTGTATAAATGGAACAGTTCATTATTTGAGCTGAGCTGGTGATCTGAATGAGAGGGAGAGAGAGTGATGCAGAGCAGGGCGATGCGAGGAACTGTACTAAAAACTGCTGGTTTAGAACATTGATATTGAAACTTGTAATCCATTAGAATCATTAAAAGACAGAATCACGATGCATATATGAATCGGTTTTTAGCTGCACTGATATTTTCCTTCCTCTTCTCTAAAGCAGCTCAGCATGTCCTTGCCCCCTTTGTTGCATGTTCCCGGGGGCGGGGTTTTTCTGGGTTTGTGATGTCACAAAACCGGGAAGTAGCTTGTAGTCCTTACATGCCATTTTTGTAGGTATTAAACTGCCAGTAATTTAAAAGAAGATATCTCCGTTTGTATTGAACTTTAAGCGCCGCAACTTTGCAGATATAGTTTATGCTCAAACAGCAACATTACACACTAAAGTAAAAAAAAAAAAAAGTGAAATGGCAATCCACCCTTTAATTAAATCTGTAATAGCAGATTTTTCTTCTCTCTCTCTCTCTCTCTCTCTCTCTCTCTCTCTCTCTCTCTCTCTCTCTTGGTGTGTGTGTGTGTGTGTATACATTCACCTAAAGGATTATTAGGAACACCATACTAATACTGTGTTTGACCCCCTTTCACCTTCAGAACTGCCTTAATTCTACGTGGCATTGATTCAACCAGGTGCTGAAAGCATTCTTTAGAAATGTTGGCCCATATTGATAGGATAGCATCTTTCAGTTGATTGAGATTTGTGGGATGCACATCCAGGGCACGAAGCTCCCGTTCCACCACGCCAAAGATGCTCTATTGGGTTGAGATCTGGTGACTGTGGAGGCCATTTTAGTACAGTGAACTCATTGTCATGTTCAAGAAACCAATTTGAAATGATTCGAGCTTTGTGACATGATGCATTATCCTGCTGGAAGTAGCCATCAGAGGATGGGTACATGGTGGTCATAAAGGGATGGACATGGTCAGAAACAATGCTCAGGTAGGCCGTGGCATTTAAACGATGCCCAATTGGCACTAAGGGGCCTAAAGTGTGCCAAGAAAACATCCCCCACACCATTACACCACCACCACCAGCCTGCACAGTGGTAACAAGGCATGATGGATCCATGTTCTCATTCTGTTTACGCCAAATTCTGACTCTACCATCTGAATGTCTCAACAGAAATCGAGACTCATCAGACCAGGCAACATTTTTTTCCAGTCTTCAACTGTCCAATTTTGGTGAGCTCGTGCAAATTGTAGCCTCTTTTTCCTATTTGTAGTGGAGATGAGGGGTACCCGGTGGGTTCTTCTGCTGTTGTAGCCCATCCGCCTCAAGGTTGTGCGTGTTGTGGCTTCACAAAAATGCTTTGCTGCTTACCTCGGTTGTAACGTGTGGTTATTTCAGTCAAAGTTGCTCTTCTATCAGCTTGAATCAGTCGGCCCATTCTCCTCTGACCTCTAGCATCAACAAAGCATTTTCGCCCACAGGACTGCTGCATACTGGATGTTTTTCCCATTTCACACCATTCTTTGTAAACCCTAGAAATGGTTGTGCGTGAAAATCCCAGTAACTGAGCAGATTGTGAAATACTCAGACCGGCCCGTCTGGCACCAACAACCATGCCACGCTCAAAATTGCTTAAATCACCTTTCTTTCCCATTCTGACATTCAGTTTGGAGTTCAGGAGATTCTCTTGACCAGGACCACACCCCTAAATGCATTGAAGCAACTGCCATGTGATTGGTTGATTAGATAATTGATTGCATTAATGAGAAATTGAACAGGTGTTCATAATAATCCTTTAGGTGAGTTTGTGTGTGTGTGTGTGTGTGTGTGTGTATATACACACACACACACACACACACACACACACATATATATATATATATATATATATATATATATATATATATATAATTTTATTTTAAAAAATTCTCAAAGAAACTCTATTCCGTAAGACCCCTCATTACCATCAAAGAATGTGAACCCTCCAGCAAGAAAGCACCCTTCATAAAACCCTTTTGCTTTTGAGGATCTGAAGCTCCGTCGATTGCACTGCGGCCTTTAAAACCCCAGACAGCTGGAGATCAAGAAGATATGCTACGTTTTTCTTTTCATTTACTGCTCATCTATCACAAACAAGATTCATCTGTTCTTCAATATAAATTATTCACGCCATACCTGTTATGTTCCCTTTGTCTTAATTTAGAATAAGGAACAAAGTAGATAGATTTGTCTCTCGTCAGACAAATTGAGAAGGCAAAGATGATAGACGGTAGATCTGTTTCCATCGCGAGTCTAGCGCTTGATGAATGTGTCTTTATTTAGATGTTTTCCCTCAAAACCTTGTAGGAGAAACTTTACACATCCCGGGCGAGCCCCCATATCAATTACTACCACATTATGTTCAAGATGAACCGGAGGATTGAACATTGATGAAGCTTTCTTAGCAATATGTGTCCCTCACTATTGATGGCTTTAAAAACATGAACTAGCTCGTCTAGTCCCATTGTATTTCTCTGTGGTTCAGAGTTTAAAAATATCCAGTTTCAGCATGTTCAGTAATTGTGGTCATTCAGTGTTTTCACAATTATCCGAACTGTTCTGATCACCACAAGAATGATTTTTTTCTCATCTCCACATGAAGTGCAATGTTAAGTCCTTGAAGTTTTGTAATAGGATCTAATGTTGCAGTTAACAGATTGTAGTTTTATTGCAGGCTACATATGAAGATTAAAGGAGTTTTGCCTCTAAGGACGCCTCCTGTTAAAACTTACAGATGGTTGTGTCTCCAAACTCTTGTGTTTACTTAACCATGGGCATTAGGATGGATGAGCCTTTTACTCTCTCCAAATACTGCAATGATATCCACAAAACACAAACTGGTTTTGTTTCACTGAGGTGTTGAAGTTCTTGTTTTGAAGTTCTTTGCTATAGAGTTTTAAAATGAATACATCAAGCTCACTATACAAGGGAGCTTCTATTCATTTTGTAGGGATTATTGGGGTTATATTAGTATTTACGATAAAATGTGATGGTTTTTGTTTGTTCTGGTTTGCTTGCTCCTCCTCAGATCTCTTAAAATGTATTAAGAATATGGTTGAGTTATATTTTGCGCTAAAATCTCAAGAAATAAATCAAATATATTGGGCTTAATGAAATGGAAGCCTTTATGAGTGTTAAGATTTTCATGAAAATTAAGCACAATTCTCATTACTGTAATGCGAAAACATAAACATAATTATTTAAACATTATGGTATTAGTTGTATTGCTGCCTTTTTGCTGCAGATTTATGTACCGTATGTAAAAAAAAAAAAAAAAAAAAGGTTTGCACAAAAATAAAGTAATTTAGTAAAGATAATAATTAGAGGGAAAATGCCTGGACACATCGTGATAATTAATTGAGGGTTTGCTTAATTGCCTTGAAATTAATGCAAAATAATGGTCCAGAAAGAGATTTTCTTTTTATGAAGAATATTACCAAAATAACTGTAAAATATGAATACATAAATACATTACCACTGTAATCCAGAATCCATTTTTTTGCAAGGTATTGATATCTATGAGTACTCTTTTGCAGCAATAATTGGTGAACTAATGTAAAAAAAAAAAGAAAAAAAAAAGGTTTGTCTTTAGCTCCAGAAATTCTTGATTGTTTTCTGATGACTGTTCCAATTTTAAAACCAGACCATAAATGTATAACATAGTAATATATGCAAAAACATTTGTTTTTCCTCCCATTGTTTTCTCTACTTCATTTGAGAATATTCAGATGCCACGCAGAAGACAGTGGCAATTTATCGTCTCATATGCGTTTGATGCAACATGTGACTACAACATCAAGCAGAGCATCTAGGACTCCACGTGGCAACACAGCCAGGATTTATTCCCAAACTCTGCTCACAACGTGCTGAAAATCTGGACTAGAGTTCCATTGGGCCTCAGTTCGACATCTGCACTGAGTGCATCAGAAATACTGTATTTATAATGCAGCAGAAGAGAAAGAGTTTTACTTTTCTATGGAAAGATCTGTTTAGTACAGCTGAATAAAACATATTCCAATCGATATGATTGAAATGTTGGATGTGCAAGACTTTACTAATAATTTACCAAGGTAGAATGGTATTTACCACCTGTGCTCTTCAAGTCCTATGATAATACCACAGTATTTAGACTGTAATGTTGTAGGTACTTTATGTTTACCATGGTATTTTTAGAATTACTTGTAAAATCATTTATATACTTTAGTACCATGGTATAATCATGTTTTTGGAGAAACTCAAATATGATCTCTGTGCATGTGCCATGGTATTAACAAGGTATTATTTTATGTACCATATAAAAACATGAATTACCATAATTTATATATAAAATACCATGGCATTTATTGATGTACTATCTAGAAAGAAAGTTTTTTTTTTTTTTTTTACATGGTATCACCATGTTTTTTGGACATACAGTAACAATGTAGTTTTTGTGACATATATTAAACTCCTATGGTATCATTGATTGAATTATTTATTTTATAATTACCATTAGATACTATATACCACAGTACTGTCATTATTGCTGCGCATAAAAGCAACTTTGCAGTTTTTGCCTGGTTATTTTTTTAGATTCACTGCTAAAAAAGTTTATTATGTTTGTATCTTTATGTTTGCTAGACACAAAGGGACAAATCATTATGAGTTGGACATTTTCAAGAAGTAAATCTATGCAAATTCCAATCAGACATGCACTGTGATGAGAACTTATCTCAAGGAACACATAGACAGAAATTACCCAAGCCTGTTGTCAATTTAGAGCAGACGTGTGAATCAAACCTACATGCACCGCTTCAAGCCAAGGCTGTTTACTTGCTGAACACATCACCATATGAGCTGGGAATGCCAGTAATACTGGAGTTAACAGGTTCAGAGTAATATTCACTTCCATTTATCCCTTTAATATGTGAAAT
This sequence comes from Carassius carassius, assembly GCF_963082965.1. Classification (NCBI taxonomy): domain Eukaryota; kingdom Metazoa; phylum Chordata; class Actinopteri; order Cypriniformes; family Cyprinidae; genus Carassius; species Carassius carassius. Next base: position 17,579,617 of record NC_081802.1, read on the forward strand.
CTGAAGAAGACTGCTTTTAATCAGTGCTTTAAACGTTCTTTTCCCACTGTTACTTAGGGGTTATTCCAAAGAATTAAGAATGACAAGCAATTTCTCAGCATCTGAGTTGAAACCTCCATTGATGTCACGTCTCAGATTACAAATCCTAAAACAACAGGTTTACAAGGCCGTGTATATATATATATATATATATATATATATATAGAGAGAGAGAGAGAGAGAGAGAGAAAGAGAGAGCACCCTCACTAATTTTGTATAATTGAGTATTCACGGAGTTACAGTTCATTTTAATGACGTGTTTGTAAAGGAAGATCGGCGCAGACAAAGGCTGCAGACAGCACACCTTGTTTGTTATCTTTATTTTATAAGTGCACAAAGTTTTGTTGTTATTATGTCTGTATCCAAAAAAAAGTAGACCCTTTACAGATTCGATTGATGTATTGCTCTTATCTGTACGATTAAAACTGAAAGTGTAATTTAAGTTCATTTCGGGGTTATCAGGAGAAAATGACTCAAAACGCGTATCCGCGTTAATCGACTCCAGAGGGTTAAAACACTATTTTTAATGCATTGATAAGATGTATCTCTACCAGAAAAAAAAGGTCAGCTTGGATGGACTTGAAGATAAAAGAGCAGAGGACATCAGATGCGTATGTTTCTCTATGCTCCCACTCTCGCAAGCTCATTCAGATTTGTCCTCAGTAACCCAGGTGTCCCCTCTGTTGCGCCGTTCCAGGAATGATGAAGCACTAGGCCCCAAGAGCTCCATGCATGCTGTTGGCACAATCTATTATGCATGATGAGATTTGGCCTCTCTCGATTTCCCTCCCTCCCTTCCTCTCTTGTTGGCCAGCTAGCTAGAAGTCATTACTTTGTACTTGTTGAGTGGAAGCCATTATTTCAGGCCCATTAGTTAGCCGTAAGGGATTGTTATGTGACCACAGATGCACATTTGCTACATGCTAGCATGGAATCATCTTTTAATCTTCAGAAACAAATGGAGGTTTGGGGCAAAGTCCCCCGTTTTGTTACTAGCATGTGTGTCCATATGTGCAAGGAGAGTGATTGATATTTGTTCGTATCCAATACATTCAATTAAGATACTGAAATGGCAAAATTAAAACTTTAAAGGGAATTCTTTAAGGACCTTTATTTTTAAGAATCTTATGATTTAAAAATATTGTGATGTAAAATAAAATTAAAAGAAAAATGTAAAAAGTATTAAATAATATAGAAAATAAAGATATTTTTTAACAAATACATATTTTTTAAGAATGGAATGAATTATAGTGTAAAATAAAATAAAAAATATCTAAACTACTAATTTTATAAAAATAAAAATGTATACATTTCTACAAAGTCATCACCACTAGTCCAACTGTCCAGATATATATAGTTACTTTTTTTTCCTGAAATCTGGCTAAATACAAATGGTTTTATACATGGTTAAAATAAATAAATAAGAAAAAAAGAAAAGGAAAAAAAAAAGTATAATCTCACTATCAAGATTTGAACCCAAAATTAACAGGACATAATAAAAATAATAATAATAATAAAAAAAATTCAAATTCAGCCTCTGTTGTGGATTTCACAGAAAACCTCTCTCACTGGTTGAAATGGTAATGTAAATCTTGTCAGTGGTGGGGAGAATTAATGCAGGCCTGATAACTGCATGATGGCCCTTCAGTGTGATCAGGGCCGGCCCTGACCAATTTGCTGCCCTAGGCAAGATTTTACCTGGCGCCCCTTGCATCACAGCCCATTTCACCCTGTCATTGTGTTCATGATTTAGCATATATATATATATATATATTTATATATATATATATATATATATATATATATATATATATATATATATATATATATATATATACACACACACACATTACAGCAGAACTGTTTCCAACACTCATAATAAATCATCATATTAGAATGATTTCTAAAGGATCATGTGATAGACCGGATGTCACATGTGACACTGAAGAATGGAGTAATGATGCTGAAAATTCAGCTGTGCATCACAGAAATAAATGATCATTTAAAGTATAATAAATTGAAAACAAATTATTTTAAATTGTAATAATATATCACAATATTAAATTTTTTTCTGTATTTTTGATCAAATAAATGCAGGCTTGATGAGCAGAAGAAACTTCTTTCAAAAACATTAAAAATAGTAATGTTTCCAAACTTTTGGCCTGTACTGTATCCCCTGCACAACTGTAGAGTAAAACATTAATAAAAAAAAGTGATAATAAAAAATGCGTCTTAAAACTGACATGATTGTACAAAATCACAGTCTGGGGACTCAGAACAACTGCTAACATTAAGTTTAAGGTAAAAATAACTGCCATGAAATTATAGTATCTTACTCCTATGCAATAAATTGTTCATTCACTACATCTCTTTACCTCTGTCTTTATCCTCTTCTCTTCTTTTTGGCACTGTATCTATCGCAGGCTATGCTCATTTATAATGTGTCATGTAAATTCGGCCTTCCGTCACAATCAGGAAACTTTCACCGTGTCTAGAACTGGCGCGAGCTGCCAGGCCCGTTTCTACGAGCTGTGTGTTAACAAAAGCAGTGCTGTCTACATTGGATGCGGTGTCGGGCACGCTACACAACAAATTACCAACAACTGATCGTGCACGCGCTCTGTTTCTGACGCACTTCAAGCACTCGATGGGCGGGGGAAGATTGAAGAGCCGGACTTTTTGTTTGTTTTTGCTTTATTTGGTAGTATTCCGAATTAATGGTTTTTAAATAGTAGCCTATTATAAAAAAAATATGTAAAAAAAAAAAAAAAAAAAAAAAAATTCACTCGTTCACTCATTCTGGCGCCCCTATGGATGAGTGGCGCCCTTAGCTTGCCTATACCGCCTATGCCGCGGGCCGGCCCTGAGTGTGATCATTGCCGTTAATGCCAGCTGTCTTGCTGGAGCTTCTTGGATCATAGCAGTAGCCGACTGGATGACACTTCAGCAATCTTTTTCATTACCAGGTCACATAAATCCTTACGTCCTCTTGTCACTCTCTCATAAAGCCCTCTAAATGTTATTTCCCCTCTAATGAGCACTTTAGTGTAAATAGTGTTTTTAGAGCAAAACAGAGCAAACAGTTGTTGAAAGAGAGAAGCAAGATGTCAGTATGATTTATGATATGATTTATGATTTATATACATATACAGACATCAATATTTTTTCACATTGCAGTACTTAGAATTTGGAGGAAAAATTACTTTATTTTCATTAATGTTAAAATGCAGAACATTTATATTTTTTATTTAATGTGTGTGTGTTTTTATGTAGAATTGCAAAAATTTTTATCATTTAACTAAAGTGAAATTAACACTATAATTTGAGTTTCCTGTTTGCAGATGTTGCTTAGTATTAGTTTCAGTATGCTGTTTTAGAAGGTACAGTAGCTTCCTTTGTAGGCAGTAGACAGTGAGATTAACATTTTAATGAAAATAAAGAACTTTTCCTCCAAAATCTCAGTATATATATATATATATATATATATATATATATATATATATAAACAATTTATTGATGACAATAAAGACATCTTGATTCAGTCTTTCACATAACTATTTTGGTTTTAGTAAACATACAGTATCTCTAACACAAGTTTAGTATGGAGTGCCGCAAGGCTCAGTACTAGAACCATTGCTTTTAAGCATATATATGCTTTCTTTGGGAGACATTATAAGGAAACATGGATTTAACTTTCAGATGAATCCTACACACACACGCACACACACACACACACACACACATATATATATATATATATATATACTGTATATATATATATATATATATATATATATATATATATGTGTGTGTGTGTGTGTGTGTGTGTGCATACAAATGGCACAATTATTTCATATGGCAACTCTGCATAGAGTCAATTAGCAATTGAACACACTTTATATCACTGTCAGTAATGCATTTCTCGAATTGCACATACTTGTAAACACTGTACACATTTGCAAGTTGTTTGTAGCTCTATGTATGATTAAATATCTAATTGTCAGCTGTGATGATGCATTGTTTTCTCTCACTCTTGTCTCTATACAAGAATGATCAACTCTCACATCCTCTCAACAGTGCAATAAAAGAAAAAACTCTAATTCCACATCTTTTACGACTTTATTATCTGAGCTATTGATTCAATTCATGTGAAATGGGGTGCCAAAGTCTTACATTTTTACAATATGCTGGTAGCAAGCCTCATGAAGGAGATATGCTTGAATTACGACTGATAATGGATTGCTTGACATTTTGTTTTTCTAATGAATCCCTTCAAGCCTTTTTGCTATTTCGCTGATGAAAACATGAGCCATTATAGAGTGATTTGCAGTATAATTATTTGGGAGTTATTTTCGCAATGTTTTTTTTTTTTTCAGGTAAAGCATAATGGGATATTTCTTTGTCAGTAAATCGATGCACGTGTATCTGATTTGCAGTGTATTGTAGGATGGGCTGTCACAATGGGTCACAAAAATCACAAGTGGTTTCACTATCAAACAAACACTGACGTAATTGGACACATGGACTGCAGAAAACAACAAAATCATTCTGCTGCATCTCGCTGCAATCCAGTTCCTACTTGCAAGTTTGCCGTTATGAAAGTATGCATGTTCCAGTCATCTTGGCTGAATGCATTGGTAAATTTTATATTCCTTTCATGATATCATGGTTTTTTTTTTTTTACCTGTCAGGTTTTTAGCATGTAGAGAATTGAGGGAAATGTAGTTTTGCTACAGAAGCCTGTCACCTCATAAACACTGTTGGGGAGTAACTAGTTACATGTAACGGCGTTACGTAATTTAATTACAAAATTATTGTAACTGTAATTAGTTACAGTTACTAAGAAAAAATGAGTAATTAAATTACAGTTACTTATGAAATTTTTAACGATTACAAAGGGGATTACATTTGAATATTTACACACATCCACATACAGATTTAACTGATTTTTTTCCAAAATTGCACTGACTATTCTGAGACATACCACCCTAATAATTTCCGGGATGCGGAAACACAGTCTGGTTCGTAGAATCCAGTCATAAAAACGAAATGCCTAACGCGGACGGATTATGCCACATTTTGGATGACTAAATCAAAAGTAGGTCAGTACACTTGAATCAAAACATGACATCGACTAGTGTCTGTGAATATAAAGCCCCAAAAATGCAATATATGACTTGCACATTCTGCGTGTCTGTGGAAATCAGGCGCAGACTGGACACCGGGAGAACCGGGACAATTCCCGGTGGCCTGGCAGACGATTTTGCCCCACTATTTAATATCATTATTGTATAATTGCCTGCCGAATGTACTAAAGCGATCATTTGCGAATCCGCCGTTTGATAATTAAATCTCTAATAAGTCATGAATTTTTAGTTATGACTCGCGCGCTCTCCGCGCCTCCGCCAAACGGTTTGGATCAGACTCAGAGTAATCAATGCGAGAGAGAGAGAGAGAGAGAGAGAGAGAGAGAGAGAGAGAGAGAGAGAGAGAGAGAGAGAGAGAGAGAGAGAGAGAGAGAGAGAGAGAGAGAGAGAGAGAGAATGAATACAGTGGATTGCTGGAGCAGAGAAGCAGAACTACTGTTCAGGGTTTCAGGTCAGTTTCATCTGTAAAGATGCTTTTATGTCTTTGTTTTTTTTATTTATTTAATCAAGCAGCAGTACGTTGCTCATCAGTCATCACTCAAAATACTATATAAAGGACATCATTATTATCTATGATAATGGGAGCTACGACAGACAACAACACAACCCTTACGAAAATTAACATTTTAATATTTAACTATAAATCCAGGTTACTGGTTACTATTGTTTAAATGTGATAACCAAAAATGTAAAATTATTTTACGAATGTATTTATTTAAAAATAAATACAAATCCATTTGCAAAAAAAACAAGGTTATTTTACTTTTATATAGGCTAATAAAAGCATGGTAATTTTTTGTAAGGGAAAAACATGACTCGTGTACAGTATTAGGATTTTTCTATAAAGATATTGTAGTATTGTAGAGTATTGTATTGTAAAGTATAGTTTTGTTCAATCTTGAGTATTAAAGTCATGAGAGAGATGGATAACAGGGCAAAATAAAGAGACTGAAGAGAAAAATGGAAGTGAAGGTGCAGTTCAGGAGAGAACTTTTAATTATTTTGCATGTCCCCAAATTAAAGATTTAAACCTTTTTTATGTCAGGTCCTTATAAAAAATAGTGTTGTCCATGAATTTGTTTGTATGAGTTTGAATTTTTCAGTCTGAATTTTTTCCCAGTCCGCCCCTCCTGTAAATTAATGGCAAAGACATGGTTTCATTTACTACACATAGGCCTACTGAAGCTCGCAGTGTTTTCAACCCCTGCCGCCTCAATATAGGAGTACACGAGCACATAAACATAATTTCTAGAACTGCTCTGTGTCACTTCATGTGCATTTTACTTATTTTGAGAAAACTATCATCATATACAGAGAAAGCAGTTTCAAAAAAACACCAATGTTTCAGGAGTTTATTACACAGAATACGTCACATGCTTATTAGATAACTGTATTTAAGTTGATGTATATGCTTTTAATTATTATTCTTTAATTTCACAAATTTAGAAAAGTAATCAAAAAGTACTCAAAAGTAATTATTTACATTACTTTAATAAAGTAATTGAAAAAGTTACACTACTATTACATTTTAAACAGGGTAACTTGTAATCTGTAACCTATTACATTTCCAAAGTAACCTTCCCAACACTGCTCATAAATCTGTAATCCTGTAACAATTTAACCACCATTCTTCATTAATTAACACTTAACATTGCACAAAATATGTAACTGGTAAATTAGTTGCATAATAGTAGCACACAAAAAATATGTACACATTACATATACACTATGCTACACATAGACACATATATATAAGATTCATGCATGTTTATGACAGGAAGTTGGCAGGTATTGCGGGGTGAAAGAGCCATAACATCCACTGTCATCTCCCTTCCTCTTCTTTTCCACACTTTCTCATCCTTTCACAGTTTCTTACTCACACATCCTTTCCCTCGCACCTATTGGCTCTTTCTCGTGCTCACACGTTCCTCTCCACGTTCTGTCTCTCTGCAAGTCTCAAAGTCATTACATCTCTTCTGGCCGTGTGAAGGCTCATCATCAGTCACTCCTCATTCCCTCGCCCAGCCAGCTAATTTGGAGGGAAGGTTTTTCAGACAGGACCATCCATGCAGGGAAAGGAACATTTCTCAGTGTTTGTGGTTCCTGCAGCTGGTCTGGGAGCATCTGTCTGAGGAGAGTGTGATTGTTGTAGCTGTGGCCATCAGGGAGCTGCCAGTCCTTCTGCTTTTTTGACAGACTCAGTTTTATGTGTCTTGACATCTGATGGAAATCCAGCTGCACTTTTTCCTCATCCTCCTTGTTCCACAGGAATAAGTTGGTGAAGAGTACAGTGAGGCCTGGACTGGAGAAAAACTTAGACAATGAAGTTATACGGCTTCAAAATGTGTGGCCCATGACGTGACCAGGGATCTAAATAAATCCCTAAAGTATATTTTACAATTCATCATTTTATATATCATTTTACAATTACAATTCTTAATGGTTAACCAAAAATTATTTGCTCATACTAACTTGTTTATGCTAAATTTGTTATTATAAAGTTTTCCAAGTTATTTCTTACATTTATAGCATATAATATATATATATATATATACATACACTAGCATTTAAAGGTTTGGCAGATTAGGTTAGATTAAGATTTATTTATTTATTATTATTGTTATTATTATTATTATTATTAAATAATCTATCTATATATAGAGTATAAACAGTAATATTGTTAAATATAAAATGTACATTTATATAAAATAACTAAAGATATAAAAAATTACATGAATAGTTTTCTCCAGTAAGAGTGCATTACGTTGTTACAAAATATGAATCAATAATGTAACTAATGTAGCTGTATATATATCGTAAAAAAACAAGCCATGTTTACATAAGAACTAAAAAAACATTAAAATATTGTGTCTTTCCCAATTGCTAAAACACAAAAAGTGAATGCCCAGATCAAAGCGTCAAAACCATACCGTTTGCATGCATTTCTTACACACAGGCACCAAATGAATAAACACATTGTAGGCATTGCACTGCAAACAATTGTGCAACACATGGTGCAAAACACTACACATAGAGTGTTGTATGTTACACACGTTGGAAAATGAGGAAACACTTTGCATACAGCACATCCATTCAATAATAAAAACACATGCGACAATAGCAACACCCCCGCAAACACAGTAAAACACTTAACCGGTAATTGAACACCAATCAGTCACAGCTGTAGCACTATAAATAGAACTCAGGTATGCGCACCTGTCGTGATACAATTGCGAATATGGAGGCCGAAGGACCAAGGGGAAGGAGAAGAGGAGGAAGAGATGGGGGAAGAGGGAGAGGAGATCGAGGAAGAGATGGGGGAAGAGGGAGAGGAGAACGAGATGGGGGAAGAGGGAGAGGAGATCGAGATGGGGGAAGAGGGAGAGGAGAACGAGATGGGGGAAGAGGGAGAGGAGAACGAGATGGGGGAAGAGGGAGAGGAGATCGAGATGGGGGAAGAGTGAGAGGAGATCGAGATGGGGGAAGAGGGAGAGGAGATCGAGATGGGGGAAGAGGGAGAGGAGAACGAGATGGGGGAAGAGGGAGAGGAGAACGAGATGGGGGAAGAGGGAGAGGAGATCGAGATGGGGGAAGAGGGAGAGGAGAACGAGATGGGGGAAGAGGGAGAGGAGATCGAGATGGGGGAAGAGGGAGAGGAGAACGAGATGGGGGAAGAGGGAGAGGAGATCGAGATGGGGGAAGAGGGAGAGGAGAACGAGATGGGGGAAGAGGGAGAGGAGAACGAGATGGGGGAAGAGGGAGAGGAGAACGAGATGGGGGAAGAGGGAGAGGAGAACGAGATGGGGGAAGAGGGAGAGGAGAACGAGATGGGGGAAGAGGGAGAGGAGAACGAGATGGGGGAAGAGGGAGAGGAGATCGAGATGGGGGAAGAGGGAGAGGAGAACGAGATGGGGGAAGAGGGAGAGGAGAACGAGATGGGGGAAGAGGGAGAGGAGATCGAGATGGGGGAAGAGGGAGAGGAGATCGAGATGCGGGAAGAGGGAGAGGAGAACGAGATGGGGGAAGAGGGAGAGGAGAACGAGATGGGGGAAGAGGGAGAGGAGAACGAGATGGGGGAAGAGGGAGAGGAGAACGAGATGGGGGAAGAGGGAGAGGAGAACGAGATGGGGGAAGAGGGAGAGGAGATCGAGATGGGGGAAGAGGGAGAGGAGATCGAGATGGGGGAAGAGGGAGAGGAGAACGAGATGGGGGAAGAGGGAGAGGAGAACGAGATGGGGGAAGAGGGAGAGGAGAACGAGATGGGGGAAGAGGGAGAGGAGATCGAGATGGGGGAAGAGGGAGAGGAGAACGAGATGGGGGAAGAGGGAGAGGAGAACGAGATGGGGGAAGAGGGAGAGGAGAACGAGGAAGAGACGTGGGAAGAGGGAGAGGAGAATGGCACCAACCTGAACAGGAACCAGGCAGACGCACAACTATCACTGATGACATCAGGGCCACTGTGGTGGACCATGTCATCAACCATGGCCTGACTATGAGGGAGGCCGGGCAGAGGGTCCAGCCCAACCTCAGCCGCTTCACGGTAGCCAGCATCATTCGGACATACCGACAAGAAAACAGGTATGTCCTGAATTAACGCCAAAGGACTGCACAGTACCCACACAGCAAATTGTCTAGTGTTAGTGTAGATTTTCCAGTGTTACAGTAATTTAACACTTTTACTGTGGTTTACATATAAACCCTGGGGGAGTGTTAATTTGACTGTAACTCTGAGAGTGTTAAATTTGCGTTTTCAAATTTGCTGTGCATCAGTGTTCTGCCTGAATCTGGTTATACAGTATTTCACCACGTACAGTATGACAGTACGGGATGGGGAACAGAACCTAACCATCGACACTAATCATGCATTGTTTGCAGAACTGCCAGGCGACCTGCCGTGGGAGGGAGGCAACGAGTGTTCACCCATGCCCAGGAACTGGCCGTTGTCAACCTTGTGGTGGCAAACAACACCATCACCCTGCGCCAATTGCGTGAGCGCATCCTCGAAGACCAGGCAATTTTCCACAATATGCACAGTGTCAGTACGACAACACTCGCCCGGGTCCTGCGGGAACACCACGTCAGCATGAAACAACTTTACAAGGTTCCATTTGAGAGGAACAGTGTTGCAGTCAAGAACCTTCACTATGACTATGTGCAGGTGAGTGCCACAGTACCACTACAATGGCAGTTGTGTGTTTACATGGATATATACCTTGCAGTCGCCCCCCCACTGCAAAAAAAATACTTAAAAATCTTGTTCCATTGGCAAAAAGGTCACATTTATCTTGTTTTTATGTAAAATAAGCTAACCATCTAGATTGTTTTACCTGAAAACAAGGTAAATTTGACTTTTTTGCCAATAGAACAAGATTTTTATCTGAATGTGTTCAACCCAATCCACACTCATTGTGCGACATTGTAGAGGCAGTACCGCTGTATTCAGGAACACAATAGTGACATTTTGGTATATGCATGTTCTGTTAGACTGTCCTGGCCTTCGATGCGGCAGCCCAGCAACATGAGTACGTCTACATAGATGAAGCTGGGTTCAATCTGGCAAAAACCAGACGTCGGGGCCGGAACATCATCGGCCAAAGGACCATCGTGAACATCCCCGGGCAGCGCGGGGGCAACATCACCATGTGTGCCGCCATTAGTGGTCAAGGGGTCCTCCATCACCATGCCACCCTAGGACCCTACAACACTGCACACCTACTGGCATTTCTCCATGCACTACATGCTGTGGTCACACAGGACAGACCAGGGCAGCCCATGTTTGTTGTCATCTGGGATAATGTCAGTTTCCACCGGGCTGCTCTGGTCCAGGACTGGTTTGCCAACCACGACCATTTCATGGTGTTGCACCTGCCCCCTTATTCCCCGTTCCTAAATCCGATCGGGGAATTCTTATCGGCATGGCGGTGGAAGGTCTATGACCGCCTACCACATGTACGCGTGCCGCTCCTGCGAGCGATGGAGGAGGCATGTGGGGACATCGAGGTGGGGTCGATCCATGGGTGAATACGCCACACACGGAGATATTTTCCCCGTTGCCTGGCAAGGGAAGACATTGCCTGTGATGTGGACGAGGTGCTGTGGCCCGACCCCAATCGACGACGAGTTCCCTGACATGGACCTGCAATAGAAACACCTACACCAGATGTTCAATACTTATAGTAGTTCTGCACCTGTACACTGAGTTTTGGTTGTGGAAATAAACACGGTTTACAGACTACAAATGTAGGCAGTGTCTTGAGTACAGTTGACCTGTGTGTTGTGTTTGCTTTGACTGTTTATACTGCATGTGCATGTGTGTTTCCTATCGATCCGAAGAGGGCCTTTTGAAGTTAGAGTGTTACGTTTTGATTGCAGAATATTATTTTGCATTGGCAGTTAGATGTTGATCTCCAAGTGCTGTGTCAAGAAATCTTATGTGTTGAGTTTTGACACAATGAGCCAAATTTTTAATTTTGTGTGTAAGCAATTGAAAAAAACTCTAACAAGTTTTTTTTTCTTTCTTTTTTTTTGACTGAATGAGAGCTATTTTGAAACATTTGTACCAAATTTTTATTAGTAGCGCATACAATATAGTAACAATTACTAGTCATAAAACATCACATCGTAAAAGGTAACATACAAACCAGTATTGTAGCATTTTTTACCACATTTACTTGCGCCAATTTTCCAGGACCCTACATTTATGAAAATTCACCATTTAAAATCAGTCTTCATGTTGTAACTCCTGTTTTCCAGATATAAAATACTATAATAATGGCAATTTAGTTTACAGGATATGAAAAAAAACAACAACAACAACAAAAAAAAAAGATCTATTTTAAGAGTTTGTAAAACTGGAATTTTGACTCAAAACTAGCCTCAGTCTTCCCTGTATAGAGTATAAAGTATTTAATTATTATAAAAGGCAGTAAGATGGAGGAAAGAGAAGGGAATTAAATGAAACTCGTTTCCCTCTGCATTGCTATGAAAGGGTTTACCCTTTTGAACGTGACTTTATTTATTTTTGTGTATTTTTAACTGCTATCGACAAGTCGTTTGTGGTGTGAGAGTGTCGGCCGTTACACGATAAATTGCTGCAATCTCAAAAAATGTTGTGCTCAACTACTTTATGGTTAATAAAACTTATGTACGCAATGCAGCTTGCACACAATTGACTTTTATGTCTTTTCCAGGCCACGAGATGCACAATTATCCATTTCAATTTGTTTAAGACACCCACCCAGGCTTGTAATCAGGGGATGTGTCAAAAAGAAATGATCTTTAAGAATAATCCACACCAAGATAATTAGTTTAAAGCAGAAACCCTCTCAGTCCAATTTAAATGTTCATGTGTCAGACTGTTTATGCATTCAGTGTTATCAACTTTAATTTGATTTTGATTGTAGAATAATTGTTGCCACACGTTGCCTACAGAATAAAAGCACTTGTGCAATAGTAAATTTGACAGTTTGACATGTGGAGCAGCTTGACCTCAGAAGCATGGCAGGTTGGGTCACAATACAGGACTAGTAGTCCAACAACTAAATAACAAATTAGTAAATGTATCACGTATTTATTTATTTATTTTTAAATAGGAGTGTTAACTTATTTTATTTGCACTTAATTGTTTTATTAATTAATTAATTTATGGCATTATTATACTACATGTTTACACATTTAAATTAATACTTAAAATTATTATTATTATTATTATTATTATTATTATTTAAATAGTGCTTTAAAATCATGCTTTCATAACGGCTCTAGACCAGTCTAATAATGAAAGGCTTATTTAGTTATTCAATATATATATATATACTTTTATTTTAATCATTTATTTTAAATATAAAAGCCTTCTTTAGTTAAGTATTATTATTATTTCGATATTCAATTATTTTAATATTTAGTTTTAATAATTCATTTTATTTTAAATAGTTTTATTGTGCAATTTCAGCAGCAGGGCTTTAAAAGGCATTTACAGCTTTAAACACATGCTTTTATAACAAACTGATCATCATAAAACACATTTTAAGACAATCACTATTATACCTCAAACCATGACCCTAAATCACCCTAATTATTCAAGACTTATTTAAGACCGGTCAATGAAATTATGTAGTTGTCTACATCCCTGCTATGCAAGTAGTTTTCAGTTGGCAGTCATCTGCGAATCTGTCATTCATCTCTCGGACTCTTGTTTTCTCTTTCCGGTTTGACTCTTTTCTCTTATCATTCATGACAGAGCGGCTTCATTGATTCAGCAGAAACTCCCCAGCACGTCTGGCTTAGTATTCTAGACTGAAGCTGAACGTTGCATGAAAATATCACAGGCTGTTCATTTGTATGTTGATAAAATGCAATCTCTCGGTACCTGACGGAATTTGTAAATGCGATCCTTTTGACATTTCCGAATGCCAAGCAACAATTACTCTACGCTGAACTCCTATGCATCTAGGCCTCTGCTCTCCCAGTGGATATATCTAGAGATGTGACGGTGTTTGCACCTGGCTGTTGATAAGATTTGAATACCCAGCCAGATGTGAAATATAAAGATAGCACTTAAATGCGTTAGCTAGAGCAGTTAACAATTCCACCTTTAATAATCTTCATCTGGGACATTTGGCAATTACATAATTGTCTGAGTGTGTATGTAGAGCATGGTTTGATGTTCAAATTATAGGAGTAACGTATGCTTGATTAAAGGCTGTTTCATCCAGCCCTTCATTAGCTACCACTTGTCGTTTGTTTCTTTAAAATGACTCATTTGATTCCATCTGGAAATCAAAGTCGGATTGGGAAGCCTTTAATCCATTGGTCCATTTTTTACTAAATGCACTTAATGGATAATATTCATCTTCAGTGAATATGCACAGCGGAGACCAAAAGTCTGAGAACGCATTTAAAAACAGAGACTCGGAATCTAATTTAAACCATAACAGACGGAAAGTTTTTTTAGACATTTTTTAGACAATTTTTTTAGACAATTTTTAGACATTCCAAGTTCAAGGCGTGTGACATATAATTATTTATATTTTTATTAGAATCTGCAGTATTTCTAATCAAACAAGAAACTATATAAAAACAATGAAGCACTTAAGATCCATTCTCAAATCTTGCTCGATAACATGGATCATCAAGTTTAGTCCATGTCTAGTCAAATCAGTAAAGCCTAAGAGGGACAAATCAAACAATATTTCAAAATCTAAACAGACAAACACATTACTAGTGGCTTCATACTTCTTGACCACACTTTATACCTGTATATACTTTAATATACATTTCTTCCCATCCATTTTTTGGTATTGTAAAACATTTGTCAGCTTCCAAAAAAGTGAGGGATTAATTACTATCTGTGCTCCCAGACAGAGCAGAACTAATTGGCACTGAGTTCGCCAAGTATCGTCAAACAATGTGATCTCATGATAATTCATATGTATTTTTTGTAAAACGTGATTCTATAAAACAAACATTTACCTAAATTTTAACAGGCACTAAAATGTACAGTACTGATGCACTATGTACAATGCTTTTAAATATACAAATACTTGCGTATTTATTTTAGCATCTAAATGTAAAATACTAATGTACTTTCAGCTTCTAAACGTACTAATACTTATCTTCAGCTTCTAAATGTAAAATACTTACACATTTTCCACGTCTAAACATACAAATACTTACGTATTTTCAACATCTAAACGTTAAATATTTTTTTTATTATTATTGCTATTGTTATCATATCAATGAACTTGTTTTCATTAGCATTATTAAATTGTTTACTAAATATGAAATGATAACATTGCGTTCTGTTCTGTGAGATTTCTGCTGCCAGCTCATTTGTAAGAATAGGCCAACATAAAGTTAAACAAGACTTCACTTTAAACCTTTAAAATACTTAACCTTTCTGCAATCGTTTAAACTTTACTTGTCATGTAATGTTTACTATATTTGCCATGGGCCACAAAATGTGTTTTCTCTGAAATGCAAATTTTGGCTTCAATATTTTTTTTGCAAGATGGCAAAAGAAGAACAGCGTTTTGCAAGACTTGCAACATATCTCTGACAGCCAGACGACAACCTCCAATTTCATCCGTCATCTGAAGAGGCATTCTGCCCAGTAAGTGCTTGTCAATTTGTTAATGTTATCTGGTTAGTTGGTAGTAGCTAATGTAATAATAGCTAAAGTAGCCATTAAAGTTTGTTTCAGCGATTTCAGGCCCAAAAAAGGCCAAAACATAAATTATCACATCCATCAAATCTTTCCTAACGATCCGCTAGGAGGCCGTCAAAAACGCGTTTCTTGCAGGGGCGGCGCTGAGGCTAAGCCACGAATATTTTGTTACCTTGTCTTTCTCATAGAGCAAAACAATTAATCAGAAAAACAAATGTGTATAAGACTACATCTGCCGCGATTACCTAATCATGAAAAAAAGTGCATATTACAGTTTTATATTTTATATTTATATTTATATATTTTATATTTTCCCTTTGCATTAAAGGTACTCACGACGTGCTTTTGCAGCGTTGAGCATTGTAGCCAATTACAGACATGTCTGTTAAACCCATTGGCCAATCAGAGACGTGCAAATGAGTCGCTGTGCTGAAGATGTGTTTTGGCAATAAACTTTAGATGCAAATAAGAGTTTCACTGCAAAATATTTGATATTTTTTATGCTGCTCTGATGCACTCCATTAGGACTATAGTATAAGCAGGCTAATAAATAAAGTAATATTATTCTACTATGATTATTTATTTTATTGGCATATATAGGAGTTATCTGTATAAATTATAAAACACTATGGCAAGGTAATGTTCAACTTAATAATAATAGCATAAAACAAACAATATAATTCACATTTTCAAGGATTAAAGATTAAATGAAAAAAAAAAATGACTGCACAGCCATCAATTAGGTGGCGATATGCACTAAGCATGTAAACAACTAATGAACAAAAGAAGAAAGAAACAGCTTGGCGCGCTTTTTCTTAGCGTCTGTTTCTATAGTGACTCGTCGATTCATTGCTCTGTTGAGAATGTCTTGAGTCTTAACCAGGAACGTACTCTGAAGTTGCATCGTCCACTAATAAGAATCAGTGTAGAAGGGCCAAGTCTGGAGGATTTTGATGCTAAGCAAGATAGTAAATAAAAACTTATATTAAAAAATATTTTTTTTTTAACCATATATCATGTTTTCATGTCTGCCCGATCATACAGTACATCCCATTCTTGTTTTTGCATCTGTTTCACAGATATGCAGATTATGAAAGGGCAAGAAACGCCTGCGCTGATGCTACACAGCCTGCAATTTCCCAGTTCCTCCAGTTTCGTCCTCAGGAAGCCTATTCAACTAATCATCCAAGACAGAAGGCCCAAACAAATGCCATTCTAAGAGACCTGGTGATAGGATGTACGTAGCATGCCTCTTTCAATCACTGAGAATGGACATTTCAGACACTTCATGTCTGTGGTTGACTCCAAGTACCAGTCTGCCTGTCGTAGGACAATAACTTCAAAGATAGAATCCCTTGTTGCAGAGACTAAAGAGAAAATAAAAGTGCTTCTTGCTAGTGCAGACCATGTATCAGTTACAGTGGATATTTGGTCAGACAGGAGAATGCGTGGCTTTTTGGGAGTCACTGGCCATGTTTTGGCAACATCTGAGTATGAGTTCAGCTGAAATCATACTTGCTTGCCTGCAACAGATTCAAAGGAACTCACACAGGAGAACGGATATCAGAAGCCTTTGATTCCATATGTGATGAATATGACATCAGACAAAAACTTGACTTTGTTATTTGTGACAATGCTGCTAATATGAAGCGAGCATTTACAGTGTGTTTTCCAAAAGAGCAAGATGGTGAAGTAACTTATGACGACGATTATCTGGATGATGCAGAGTTGTGGGAAGACCTCTCCAGAGGTGAATGGGAGACTATGGACCGCATGATCAACAGAGGAAGTCCTAAACGTCAGCAATGCTTTGCCCATACGCTGCAGTTAACTATTGGTGATGGTCTCAAGGATGCACGGATCATGAACAGTACCTTTGAAAAATGCTCCAAACTGAGCTCTCTCCTGCATACATCCAGCACCTTTAAAGATGCGTTTGAAGATAAGTTTGGGCAGCGAGGTATACCTGCTGCTGTGAATACACGGTGGAATTCAACTCTCCGCCAAGTCAAGGCAGTGCTCTCATTCAGTCATCAGGAACTGTGCAGTGTTGTTCAGGACACAGGCCACAGTGAGCTGGTCTTCTCAATTAGGGAGTGGAATCTGATGAAGGAGCTTTGTGATGTGCTACAGCCATTTGCCGAGGCCACCGATCTTACTCAGGGAGAGAAGATTGTGACGGTCAGCTCTGTCCTCCCCTGTGTATTGTCACTAAACCACCATTTGGAAAAACTCAAACAGCAAGTGCGCTTTCTGGGAAGCATGATCCATAGCCTGCAATGCTCTCTCAAGAAAAGATTCCGGGGGATCTTTGTTAATCTGAAAATGTTATCAGCAGCATCAGGAGAAGAGCTGCCATTTGCTGACCCACTCTACATCAGATCAGCTGTCCTGGACCCAGCTTTCTCCATGATGTGGCTTCAGCACGATGTGCTTGTCACCGATGATATAAAGAATGACCTTGTTGACATGGTGAAAGGTCAGTGATTTTTTTTACATGATATACAGTTAGGCATGTCACCATTATCAAATTATGGAAATTAAATTCACAACAGTTGTATAAATAATATAATACATTATTAGAGCTGATTTTGCAAGCATATCAAACTGATGCAATGAGAGCTTTTTCAGTGCCAGCTTCAAGTTTCCCAGTTGAAAGGGTCTTATGTCATGGTGGGATCATCATGAGGCCACATCGTGCTCGGCTTGCAGACAAGACCCTCTCAAATCTTATATTTTGCAAGTGCAATACCTTGTAAAAGAGGTAATGACTTATGGATGTGTGTGTGTGTGTGTGTGTGTGAGAGAGTGTGTGAGAGAGAGAGAGAGAGTGAGAGAGTGTGTGTGTGTGAGCGAGGGTGAGTGAGTGTGTGTGTGTGTGTGTGTGTGAGAGAGAGAGAGTGTGTGAGTGTGAGAGAGAGAATCTGTGAGTGAGTGTGTGTGAGAGAAAGTGTGTGTGTGAGAGAGAGAGAGAGAGATAGTGTGTGATTGTGAGAGAGTGTGTGTGAGAGAGAGAGAGTGTGTGTGTGTGTGTGTGAGAGAGAGAGAGAGAGAGAGAGAGTGTGTGTGAGTGTGAGAGAGTGTGTGAATGAGTGTGTGTGAGAGAAAGTGTGTGTGTGTGTGTGTGTGTGAGAGAGAGAGAGAGAGAGTGTGAGTGAGTGAGTGTGTGTGTGAGAGAAAGTGTGTGTGTGTGAGAGAGAGAGAGTGTGTGAGTGAGTGTGTGTGTGAGAGAGAGAATGTGTGTGTGTGAGAGAAAGAGTGTGTGTGTGTGTGAGAGAGAGTGTGTGAGTGAGAGTGTGTGTGAGAGAGAGAGAGAGAGTGTGTGTGAGAGAAAGAGTGTGTGTGTGTGTGTGAGAGAGCGAGAGTGTGTGTGAGTGTGTGAGAGAGTGAGAGAAATGTAACAAAGTTTAATGTTGTATGTAAAGGGAGGTGTTCAGAGAGTTATTTGTTTTATGGACTCAATGTTGAAAATGTAAAACATTTCAAACATTGTTGGCAGAAGTGAAAAATAAATAATTTTATGAAGTTACAATTTTGTTTGATTCCATGATGTATTTTACTGAACATGAGTATTTACAATGCAAATCCAAATTATTTTAATTTACCGACAGTTACTTATATCTTGTCTTTTCACTTAATTAAGATCAGATTCTGAAGGTGAAATTACAATAATAAGGTGACTTGACTTGGACTTGACTTGACATAGCTTGTGACTTGACTTGACTTACTTGAGACTTGCACATGTGTGACTTGGTACCATCTCTGCTTAAAATAGAACTATAAAATACTCCAAAAAACATAAATACTGAATGAAAAATTTTATTTGTGTGCTGTAATCCACATCTTCTGAATCCATACGACTGTGAAGAACAGACCGAAACCTGACCTGAAGGCCCCCCAGTAGAGGTCTTCACAGTGCACCCGAGACCCGTCGACACGGGACCCGTACGGTTTCACGTCTATATTTTAAATGATCAGCCGGGTCCGGGTCGAGTCCGAATATATTACTTTGGATCCCGGGTCTGTTTAACATTGTGTGTAATACCCGTGCGATCGGAGTCATCGAACTCTGAGAACACCCGGCCGTGATCAGACACAGCTTCTGTTTTTGTAACTTGCAACTTGTAAAACTAGGAAAAGAAAAGTGTGAGCCATAAGCAGAGCAAGCAGACTCTAGCAGAGTTAATGCAAGTGCATGCATGCTAATAATGACTTTGATCGCCAAACCGCGCTTTACATTTTCTCCCATTTTTATGATAATATAAATGAATCGTTTAATCTTAAAGATTTAGTGGTCAGATTCAGACTCGACACAGAGCAGAGAGCACAGAGATTATAGCAAATAAATAACGTCAGCGGCCATGGCACTGAACGATCAATCGTTATTATAGTTCAAAAGGGCAAACAGTCGAAGTTATTATGCGAGTTAACTCCAGTCAGAATGTACATGTGCATGTCACCGTGACATCAAGAGGACTTTTGAAGCTGAAATAATGAGTGGATTAAGCTTGGACTTGGAATAACGAGAGGAATAACATGGATAACTTTCTTGTCGGAGGACTGTAGTGCATCACAGGCAGTCAGGTACAAGGAAGAGAGACTACGGCTCCTTAAATTAGGTAAGACAAAAAGTTGTATTTTTCACAACAGGATTATTGACTAGTAATAGCAATTTAAGGTGGAATATGTGACAATCAGGTCCAGTCGGGTCTGTGTCTTCCCGGCGGGTTCGGGTCCAGCTTTCAAATAATAGAGGGGTCCGGGACCTGTGAAGACCTCTACCACCCAGCCCTGCACATTTTCTATGTCTCCCTAACAAGTAAAATAAAAAAAATAAAAAATTACAAAAATTGATCAAAAGATTACTTTAGAAGTTGTTATACTGTGTCAGTAATTTACTCCAATGTGATAACATTAATTAGTATTGTTGTGAGAAAAAAAAATGTAAAGGATGGTGTGGCTATATAATCTACAGGGAAGAAAATCTGTAGAATTCACAAATGTGGTGGAGAATGCGGGCTCAATGGGTAGGACTGTTACCTCACAATAAGAAGGTCCCTGATTCGAGTCCTGGATGGGCCAGGAGATCTTCTTTAACATGAAGCTTATATATTCTCTCCTTGTTGATGCTTCTACTTTCTTCTGTTGGTAGCTGAAAGCACACTCAAATTAGCCAAAACCTTTAATTGATCACATAAGAGTTAGAACACTGAGTTCTAATGAGTTGAGAAATGAGATAAAAATCCTACTAAATTCTATAGTAATATTTTAGGTGCATGGAAATAAGTTACATTGTGTTTCTAAGCAGTCTGTCTGAATTATGCCTGGAGACACAAGGAGGGAAGATTGAAAGATTTCATCATCGTTTGCCAAAGAGGTTGACGTGACTTGAGGCCCAACTCCATATTTGCCCCAGCATGGCATCCTCAAGGGAAGTGTGTCAAACAAAGCGTGCAGAATTTGAAAGAACCTGGATCCCCTGATCTATCTAGCTACTCACGAGAGGGTCAAGATGAGTGAAATTCATTAGAGAACACAAACTGTTCTCTGCCGATGCTCTCCTGATGGGTTTTGCATTAGAAAAAAAAATACTGTCGACGTCATTTGCATTCTCTTACTGGTGAAAGTGTCTGTTGTCATTTACAATTTAAGTGTGACCCATCAATCAAAACTTTACAGGTGCAAAGAGGGTCACTACACAGCCCCACACATGACATTCAAGAAATTCGTTCCCTCGATGTACTAAAATGTGCACACGATTACTATTTTATTCCCTCGATTTGCTAAATTGTGCGCACGATTTACTAAATCGTTCTCTCTATTTATAAATCGTGTGTTTAGCCTACATTTTTCCCTGCATACCATATGCGGGGCATAAGTCACTGTAAAATGAATGCACTGACAATTATGCTGAAGCATTGCTTTGGACTAACGCCATACTTCAGGCCTTGTTATGCAATCCCATGTGTGTTGCAAAGAGAAGTAGATGAACGAAAGGTTAATCTGTTATATGCAGTGCAACAAATATTAAAAACTATTGTGGCAGAGGTGCAATGATGCAATAAGGTGCAGGGCAGTATAGCAATTGTTTTACAGCAAATTAAAACTGATAAATATGGCAGAAAATGACCCCCTTCTACTTCCGAAGCGGTGTTAGAAATGTTTAGTTAATTAGCAAATTGGTGTTTGCAGAGTCAGCCTCGATTTCCACAATTTGGTGGGAGTTCAAGTGATCATTTGCTCTGAAAATTAGGCCTAGAGGAAAGGGTAATCAGCAATTAATGGCTGGAAGATACGGCTACTCCTGGTCACCACAGTTGGACTGGCTGTTAGTTACCAAGCAGCCAAGGGAAGTTTATCAACTGATGAAAGACCCCATTTTCCCCTCTTTCTGTCGGACTATTGAATAGTGCATTGATCACTGTTGCCAATGTAGATGACGTCACGGTTGTCTAAGAGTGATTCATTGGAGGATTGATTTATCTAAATCCTCTTGGTTTATGTCGTCCAAACAAATGAAGACAGATCGCTAAAAGTTAGAGGGGGTTTACTGATGCCGATCTTCCCATTGCTTGACCTTCAGTTGCTCTCGTGGAACTTTCAACACCGTTAGATTTCTAAGCAACCCAATAGAATGACTAAAAGTGTTCCATCCCATCTTACATAAATTTATGAGCTGCACACAATTAATTTTATGAATTCTTGATATGCAATGTACAAAGGCTAATTTTGTATGGATTATGCTCACAGTCACTGTCACGCAAATGAATGATCAATGAATGTTCTCATTGTTGAATGGATTTTGCTTAGCTAAGACTTTGACAGCTGAATGGCACCTGCTGCTCCTTTGTACTCTCTTCCATGTTAGCCAAAATATGCCCCTTCTCAAGGACAAGAGGCACGATGCTCTTGCAGTCAATGCAAACTAAACAGAAAAATGGGTATATAGTAACAAATATATAAACTAACAAAAAACTACCAAAAACTACCATGGGGCTCTCTGAAGTATCTCAGAAGATCATGCAACAATTAATTTGGTGGGAATATGTTAATCATTCAGTAACAAAGTAGTGACTGTGATTATGCCAAATGATAAATATCTGTTGTTGGTCCTGAAACAATGTTTCTGTCAAACATCTACATACCTTCTAGGCCGCTAATGTCTTAATGTCTGATATCATCACTGTCCCATTGTAGCACCACACTTCTTTTTGTAAGAGTTGTCATAAAGGCATCAAACACAAGCTGTTCAGGTTTTACATTTGTATTTAAAATGAACTTCAACCTACTAATTTGCTTCTATAAGAGTTCAGCCATTAACTTCACCCTTTGGGGCCTGTAATTCTCTGAAAACTAACAGAAGCTTTAGCGTTAGCTTGCAGTGTGTGCATAAAGATGAGACGAGTCAGGAGCACTGTCTGCTAGAACGAAACTAATTATTTATACTGCTACCAAATTTAATGTTCCCTCTTAGGGATGGTTGTCTCAATCTTGACATTATTTTTTAGATTGATTGGGCAAGATAAAGTGCTCTTGAACAGTAGTCTGTCATTCCATAACAGTCCATAACCTGTCTTTTCCATCCTGCCTTTTTTATGATTTAATTGGTTTTTAAAAGGTGATGTCAATGATGCCAAGGGTAATTTGACTGTCAGCGGGATATGCCCTTTGTTTTGGCTAATGAGTGCAGGCAGCAGGGAGGAGTAATTAGCCATAATTTGCACAATACTAACTTCCTGAAGCTCGCCTCAACTTTTCCCCTTCTTCCCCCTGAGAAATGTCAGTGGCATTGTGTTAAACGATGGTGGCATCTAATCAGGCCTATACTGGCATGTGCCTGTGTGAGTGGTCATCATTAGCTACCCCGTTTTTTAACACACCCCGGTTTTGGGAAGGGCAGTACCTTTATTGTGACCTTGAGTAAAATAAAGACTTAGGTCTTGTTAGCACAACTTTGGACAAGCTCACTGGTTACCCATTAGCCTCTGGATTTAAATTAGCAACCATTAGAACGTTCCGACGGCAGAGACTGGATCTATCATTTATGTGTCTGACATAAATAAAACTGATCTTTTGGTCAGTCCATCTTCAGTCCATCGATAGTATCATATTAACATTGCACCTCGATATACTTCTTCCAAGATGAATCCAAATCAGATACATATGTGAAACATTTGAGGACAGAAAATATAAAGCATTCCATGTAGTGAATCCAGAACAATTTCAATCCATATCTTCCATTTCTCAAACCTTGTAGTACCTAGTGTTGGGGCAGAGAGCACACTTCAGACACTAGCACACTTGACAAGATGACAATCATCTCCGTCAGCGGTTTACTTCGAGATTTTCAGCACCAAAAGCCATAGATGTCATTTTGATGTTCTGTTCAAAATGCTTGGGCACTTAGACCACAGTGCTGCAGTTGAGGAGGGAGCCCATAGTCTAAAAAGTTGTTCAGTATGCTTGCCATTATGATAACAGGATGAGAAATGACTGGAGAGTCGCGGTTGAATCACCGTGGTGAGGATTTTGAGAGCCTTATAGTGAGTGCCTGACTTAAGAGGGTTGAAGTCTCTGTTTGGGAGCTATAAGTCAGACCAAAATCACCCGCTGCCTTCTCCCTGGCTCTCGAAGAAAATAGGCCAGTCTGGGAGCGGCGTCTCGCCTCGCAGCTGAGTAGCTGAGAATAATAAAACCGGCAGTGATCCATATGGAAATATGTACTCCCCTTATAATCGGAGTTATTCATGAACCCAGCGGCCCAGGAAAGCTGTGACTTTCTCTCAGATGTGTATGTTTATTTATATATGTGCGTGTTAATGAAAGGTTAGATACCGAGATAAGCAAGGACTCATTTTATGGGAGATTTTTTCATGTATTTCTTATTCGATTTTATCTACCTCTGCTGACACATCAAATCTGATTTGTTGCAGGTCTGCGAAGATGTGATGCTGGCATAATTTGTTTGTAGCATATTGAACTCTGCAATAAGATCTGTTGTATTTGGCTAATGATGCTAAGCCACTATCTCCAGCTTCCTACACATCTTTCTTCTTCCATGCTGTAATTTTTACCATCCCTCTTCAACTTTCCTGTCCTGTTTGCCCTCCTTATCTTTTCGGGCACGTAGCCCACCCGGTTTTTTTTTTTTATCCCCAGCTTGCAGAATTTAGCTGTGAAATCTTTAATTAAAGTTTTATGACTCATGAGATTTCCCACCGACTCACATTTACCCTCTGAGAAGTCATCGCATATTTCTTCCCAACTCTTTATTGTACTACCTTTTCCTTCCTAAGTTCTGGATTAGCAAATGACATATGCTGCCCAGCTGTTTGGAAGGACTGGCTAGCTTATTGTGAACCAGGCGTTTTACAACTTTGGCTCTTCCAAGAGGTCTGTCTTCAAATCCTCTTAGCTGCTTAAGTGTGGCCTCCTTCCCATGAAGCATCCCTGTGGCTGGATCCAACTGCTGGGTAGCTGATATCATCTTGCTAGATCTGAAAATGCGGATGCATAAAACTACTTTTTGTCTCCGCTTGGGATACTTTGGCTCCTTCGTGTCATTCCCTACAATGGTAGATGTAATGGGTGGTTTGAAACCATGTAATCCAATTTCCCTCTTACATTCCAGACTGTGGAGGAGGATATCACTGCAGCTCAGACTTGGACAGTTCTACACATTTTCTAACTCTACAGCTATGCTGTGGACGGAAATCATTTACCCACATTATGTGCAAACACAGTTTGCACCTAACAGTCTGAACTAACTATCTAACTAACTATCAAACTCAGCCTGAACTATCTAACTGTATTTATTGGATAGACCATAAAGCACTTTTAAATGTGTTCTCACATTCTTTCTCAATTAAACACTTTATTCATAAGGAAATTACATTGGTCCCCGGGCACGCTAGTGTGTGTGTGCACTTGGATGGGTCAAATGCAGAGCACAAATTCTGAGTATAGTACACCATGCTTGGCCACACGTCAAATCACTTTCTTTCATTTGTCACTTTCACAAATATATTTCCAAAACGTCTACTACCATTGGTTTATTTATTGAAATGTGCAATTCCGAACAAATCAGCAGCCTTGGAAAGACTTTTTGGACTACTGTTCCACAGTATAACGGTTGCCAATGTATACATTTACAAAGACTTTTGATTTTACAGCTGTACATCATTCTGGCTTCTGAAACAGTCATTTTGTAACTTTTTGTTTTGTTTGGACCCTTACAAGGAATAAAATTTAGAGACTGAACCTCATGTAACTTTAATTAAATGCCACTGCATTAGACCTTTTCTTCTAACTATGTCACTTTTCTGATCCATTTTTGCAATGACCTTTAATAAGCTGTCCCAAGGTGATTTTTAGTGGATGAATGAAGTCACTTCAATGGGTGTCCTAGCAGAGTAACCACAGATATAATGAATAACAAAATAATATTTTGCTACTCTTTAAAAATGCCCCTTGACTTGACATTGTCAAGACATTCATTCAGGCATTTTTAGTTGTTTAATTGTCTAAATAATTTTAGGGGCACTCAATATCCTCAAATATAATTTCCAAACAAATTATTCCAATTCCAGAAAATAAATTGTGCTACCTAACTTTTGAGAATTAATAAAGACAAATGTTAAGCATTTAGTTTTGCTTTAAAATCTAATTTGGCATTCGTGGATGGCTTTCAATTTAACTGTACGAAACACACAATGTATTATATTTATGAATCAAATGTATTGAACAATAACAAATGCAAAAATATATCTGCAATGCATATGTGTTTTTTGGCACATGGAGTTTTGCAATGTTGTTTAAAAGTTTGAAAAATAGAATCTCAACGTGTACAGCATACCCAAGGACAAGGGTTCAGGTATATTTTTAATGCACTTTACTTCACTTTGGATATAAATGCTTGCCAAATAAATTCATGAGAATGTGTCTTTGATTTGTTTATGCTTGATTTGTTTATAATGGAAGTAAAGCTTATGAATGAGAATTCCCACTTGATGGATCGTCTCCGACAAGCATTCCCTGCCTGCCTCCATTGTGACTCTCCACACGGACACTGGACACCATCTGGACACTGGCGACAAAACACCTCTCAGGTTCTCAGAAAAGACAAAGCTGAAAGACTCCAGATCTGTGAGTGTCTTTCATGGCTGGCTACCAAGGGATTTGGTTTGGTGTGTTACCAACTGCTTGCACATTATATCACGTCTCATTTGGTCTTCATATACGTCAATGCCCACAAACACTCATGCTCCCTTTCCGCATCTCTGAGTGCCTAAGCCTGTGTGTTTGAATTAGGAGATTTACCCACTGATCCTTTGAAGGTTTTTGATCCTACCGACAGAGGAACGCTCATTTCCCAAGAGAACATGAAAACATTTAACAGCTCCATAGGCACTGAATTACACAAATGCATAATCTTAACACAGATTATGTAAAATAATGTCACAAATAACAATGTAAAGGTATTTTAAACAATTAGTTTACTTCAAAAAAAAGTGGAACACACTTCAAGGTTGAGGTTTTGTCAGTTCATACATTTCTTGGAAATAAAACCCATGGCATTGGTGTTGCTAATGCCATGCTCTACTGTTTTACAGGAAAACCTTACAAAAGAGGATATTTTGTAGAATATCCAGAGTGCTCTTTTGCACAAATTTGCACTTTTGAGGAGTCAACACTACAGACTCTTTTTTTTTTTTTTCACTGATTCCATCCTATCAGAGGATTTCAAACATGTTTGATTATTTGGGACAATTTTTAAACACATTGCTTTTATTTGTCATGCGTCTTCTACCAACAAGGTGCATGATTCTGTAAGAGTTTGCTTTGTTCAGAATGGCATGAAACCCTGGCAGTGCCATTTAGTGTATGATGGAGAGTCAAAGATTTCAGTATTACAGATTTCAAAGTCTCCAAATGTATTTCTAGTGTTCGAAAATCTGTTCCAAAAAAATGTTTGAAAAAAAAATAAAATAAAAAAAAAATACAAATAAAATCTATTATTTATTTTCATGAATTCAACATTATATGAACCTAAAATGACTTGAAAAGATTTTCATGGCTCTTGATGTTGTTCATATGTAAAATGTTTAGGTTTAATTTAGTGGTGGGCCGTTATCGGCTTTAACGTGCTGTGTTAACATTAGACTCTTATCGGGCGATAAAAAAAAATATCGCCGTTAATCTATTCTCAGAGTTGGGTTGGGAGCTGGGTCTTTACTATGCGAGCTATGATGACTTTCACCTTGATATTTTAGCGCGGATGTATACCTAGCCGAATCTGTAGGGGCGAGAACGAGTCTTTAAACCTGTGTGTATGCCTACTGTGTGAAATTACCACATCAAACGTGACGTGCTAACATGGATGCAGCTGATCCTGCCGGGTTTGCTTCAGGGATTTTTTTTTTTTTTTTAAAGAAGCTTCCCAATGGAGACCTTGACAAGACGCACGCTTGTTTCACACATACTCCATCTGCAGTGCGCATGCAGTCCTTGTGTGTTACGTATATGGTGCAGAAGCAGCACGGACTCATACCAGAGACAATTTATAAGAGACATGCCACTTCCTTAATCCTCAATACAACTATACAAGGAAAACCCGTAATGGCAAAGATGGCGGTTGTATGCACATGTCCTGCCCCTCCCGCTGGAAAGCCAATCATCTGCTTTCAACATCAAGCCTGGAAACATTTAAGCCTATCGTCAGTTTCCACTGACGTATGCGCACAGTTGAGGAAGCCTTGCGCATGTGTAGTAAAGGTATAACCTGTGGGGGAAAAGGCGTATTAAACCTTATTTTGGGGCAAAGTCAACAAAAGTTTTCAGCAATTTTTATCATATTTTACTTCTGTTTCTATACATGCAGTTGTTTATGCCCCTGGTCTAATGCACCACCTGTCTTGAGAAACCCATTCTCAAAGATTAAATGTTACTTTTAGTCATTATTTTATTTGGGTAGCACATATATTCTGAATGCCTTCGGCAGAATTCAAATGAGCCATTTTAATCTAGATTAATTCCAAGATTAAAGTGAGATTAATCTAGACTAAAAAAATTAATCTATGCCCACCACTAGTTTAAATGCTACCAATCTGTTAAATGAAAGCACTTACGATAAGGTCCTATTAGAAAACATCAGTTTATGCAATAATTAATGTAAACTACCAATGAGCAATACAGTATTTATTAATCTTTGTTAACAGTAGGTAATAAATTGTTCAGTTGTTCCCTGTTAGTTTTTGTTAGTTCAGTTCCATTACATAATATTAAGTATTTTCACATTGTTAGTTTATGTTAGTTCAACTAATGTAGTTTACTAATATATTTACATTTACATTTAATCATTTAGCAGACGCTTTTATCCAAAGCGACTTACAAATGAGTACAATAGAAGCAGTCAGGTCAACAAGAGAACAACAACAGTATACAAGTGTCATGACAAGTCTCAGTTAGTGTAGTATAGAACGCATAGCCAGGTTTTTTTTTTTTTTTTTTTTTTTTTATAAATGAAAAGACAAGAAAAGAAAAAAGTGCTAGTATTAGTTGGTTAAGTGCTGTCGAAAAAGAAGAATATAAACATATTATTGGTCTTTACACAATTCGGCTGTGATAGTCATGCGTGCTGTTTTTTTCCCATATTCAGTATGTCATCTTCCTTATCAAAGCTATGTGTGCTTCTTTTTCCATTTTCAGTGATCTTGCACCCGGCCACAACCAACCCACAGGATTAATTCTCTGGATTATGAGTCAAAGAGGGCACCTCTACTTTTGTCACCTGTTGGAATTGTATTGTTAAGCCTACAGGGGACAAATCTGATTGAAGCTTTCTCACCACTGGAGATATTTCCCTACTATCACCTTCAGGTACACACACACAGCTGGGAAAATGTAATGAGGTTTCGGATGAAGCCCTGAACTCTCTCCTTTTCTTTTTTTTCTGTCCTCCTGTTATAGCTCCTGGAACCTTGTGTGGGTCTCACTGTCGAACAAACCGATCATGAGTTATTTAACCAGTTTTGCATTTCCGCCTGCCAAATTTCCCTCTCAATGTCACCACAGATGGCAGAGGGAACAGCAGTAGTTAAACTTCAACTTTTCCATTTTAACCCGCTCAGATTTAACAACATCACTCAAGTTGAAAGTGAGCAAATGAATGTGAAGAAAACAGATGGCAAACACATTGCCAATTGCGACCAATAGCGGAACAGGAAGCCGGCTACTGATTATGCGACTGTGATTAACACCTAGGACAGAATTCGTAGTCTGGACACACTGAGATATACTGAAATATATGCTTTATAGTTTGTGTGGGCATGAGAAAGAAAGTGTTTGTGTGTAATTCTGATCCCTGGGGGAAGGTACATGTCTGCATGCTTTTAAGACATGGCCTTTTGTGAAACTGGGCTAGGGGGGTCAAGGTCAAGGGGGGAGAAACTAGACAGAAAGCTATTAATTATTTAGTAAAAGCGGTGAAGCAGATGAAGAGTGCATCTAATTTAAATAATATTATGGTGTTCATTGGCAAATGACGTAAACCTAAATTTAATTTTAAGTATATCCTTAGCTTTCTTATTCAAACACAACCTGAATACTTTTCAGAATTATCATTAGAATTAAGGGGGCCATTATAATATTAATGAAATAAATGACACTTAAGTGTATTTAGAGACACTTTCATGACTGTTTAACACACTTTAGTATACTTTTTGTTTAACTTCAAAAATTGCACTTTATAGTAAATTTGTAAGTTTTACTTCATGCATTGTTTTAAAAATATTTCTGTAAATCTTTATGTAACTTTCTATAAATATCATGCAGTAAAGCACCTGTTAATTATAATTAAGCACACTTAATTATATTTGTTTAATGTATATTTTATTTTTCATAAAATAAATGAAAAAAATGAGTAATTCTCTGCTAATGTCTACAAAATGTCTGCTCAGCACTTCAACATAAGTGTAATAGTAATATTTTGTTTATCAGCACTTCTGTTTGGTTGTCTAAAACTATTCAACCTCTATTTGAGTACACAATACTAATTTGTGCAAAATTACACTTTTTTCATGTTTTTAATGGTCACCTTGGGAGTGATGTCATTTCCAGCTTCAGCTTACCTCTTCTCAGATCATACTCAGTTTGCGCAGCTTAAGCAATTTCAATCAAAACCTTCTTATGTTACTACTGGAGTTCTGCAGGGCTCTGTCCTGGGCATGCTTTTTTATCTTCAAACCCTTAATAGGTAGTATTTTTAGAAATTTAATACAACAACTCTATCTCTGTCTGATTGCTCAGCTGAGATTAAAACTTGGTTTAAATGCAATTTCCTTAAACTTAGTAGTAAAACTTAAATTATTCTTGTAGGTTCAAAAACGACTCTGGCTAAATATAATTGCTCCTTTTTGACAGTACTTTGTGACAATCAGCAATGTCACTAGATTTGCATATTCTCACATACATAATATTGATAAACTTCTATGAGCAGCATATTGTTCATGCTTAGTGACATAATTGATGATCTTTTGTCATTTAATGTTAACTGTTTTATTGTGCTTGTAAGGTGTCCTCGAGTTTTATGAAAGGTGCCTATAAATAAAATGACTAATTATACTGATATTTTAAATTTACACATATATTCAACTCTTTTCAATAATTGATTGGCCATCAACCTCCTTCAGCTTAGCTGGGATCTGAAGTCCCATCTCAAGTCCACATCCGAGACCAACAGAGCGCAAGCAGATGTAGGGTCCTAACAGATGGTGATTCTCTTTGTGATTTCACAGGATGAAGCCACCGACATTGAGAATGTCATCCTCACCCTTGATCACTTCAACCCATGAAGGCTGCTGCCACTTTCCTCTATTCAAAGTGGCACCCCTCTTCAAAAACATCTGAAGAAACTCTACCTGGGCTTTGAAAGGTAACAATCTTCTGAGTACTGTTTTGG
Source organism: Carassius carassius (assembly GCF_963082965.1). Taxonomy (NCBI): domain Eukaryota; kingdom Metazoa; phylum Chordata; class Actinopteri; order Cypriniformes; family Cyprinidae; genus Carassius; species Carassius carassius. The sequence continues at coordinate 17,610,926 of NC_081802.1, forward strand.
TTCCACATCTCTCCACTATTAAAATGAGTTATACCAGGTTGGGCTGCATCAGCAAGGGCTAATTTAAGTACTGTTATTTTAATATCACAGAGATCGAAAGATCAAATTTTAATGGTGCAGGCAATGGTGCACCATTCAAATGAGAGGGAGAGAAATCTATTAAAAATACTAAAGAGAAGCAAGACTGTACTCTTTGAATTCTATTTCATGTCATTTCTAGATTTCATGATATGCCCTCTGACAAAATAAATCAGTATATATATATATATATATATATATTGTCTATTATATTAATTTATTGATGTTATTAAAGACAAAACTTAAATTGGAACTTATTTCTATCCACTAAGGTTTTTTTGGGGCATAATAAAGGTTGTTAACCCATGGACTACACAACATCTGAACATTCACAAATAAATAATTCACATTATCATATACAATTATTTAATATGCTTCTTGTACATTATAGTAATTCTGATCCATTTGTCAAAACCTTAAATGAGCTTCATAAAAATAAAAGAACACAGAGCGAATAAGAAACAGGAAAATCTTTGATATTAACAGCAGATTCTGAAATTCATCTTAATGATGTTCTGTATTATGACTGACTGATCCCCCAATAAATCAAATTGCTAAGTAATAAATGTTTAATTAGGCTCTGCATAATAAAACAATCACTCCTGTCACTTAATGCATTTGCATGTAAATATTTTACACTTTTCAGAAGCAACTGAACCACAAAATACAACTACAAAAGTTAGTTTTCTGACTAAATAAAGGGTGTTTGCCCTTCCAAAAGTCACCAATTCAATACTTTGGTGTTGTGAGTGGTTGCTATATGGTTGATAGAGTGTTGTGGGTGGTTTCTAAGCTTTTCTCAGGAGCTTTAGCGCATTAGCTGTTAGTGTTTACATCCTCTTTCGCTAGGCTCCCATTTGACACTGAACTCCTGGATTATTGATCTGAAAGTGCATTAATAGGTAATGACTACAGACAGATGGCCTTTTCTCCATGTCAAGCTTTTGATTCAGACTGAAGAGGGGTCTAAGAACGGCGAGGATGATCATCTGCAAATAGTGAAGCAAACACATGGGTGGGAGGCTAAAGGGACAAAGGAACCCACATAGCAAATGTCTTCTGGCCAAGATCCGGGCCACACATTGACTTTTCCCAAGTACCGCAAAGAGTGACGGCCCTGAAGTGGCCCAGAACTGGATTAAAGGCTAGGGCCACACAAGGGTCATAACCGGCCCGAATCTCAGCCAGTTACTCAGCCTTAGTTGGCCCTGAACTGGGCCAAAACAGGTTTTATTATTGGTGCCAATTCTCAGCCTTAAGTAAACCAGAATCCCCAAATCTGAGCCACACCTGAGCCTTATATAGCCCAGACCCAACCCAGACAGCAAGCAGTGTCGGCCCAGATCCGGGGGGAATGGATTTAACGCGGGCCAGATATGGGCCGTATCTGGACCAACACTATACTGCTGTCTGGGAATTTTAATATTTCATATTATTACCTTGTATATTACTATGATCGCAATTATTCATTTTGTGACATGCTTTAATGTAGACACAAATTATGCCAATAAAGTACATTAAACTTAATAGAAAATCAGACTTAAAACCCATAAATCATGTAACTGTGCAATTAAAAAAAAAAACGTACTGCATTGTTTTTTCTATTTATTTTTTTATAAAGAACAAGTCAACCAATAAAGAGTGAGTGTATAAAGTATACAGTATATAAAAGACACAGTAGTCCAAATGACGATGCATTGCAGTTACAGTCCACTCTGGCAGAATATAATCGTAGTGTGAGGAGCAGGGCATAATTGAAGTTGTTAAACAATGAAAATACTATCCCGATCCACTCCCTCAAGGCGCACGTTTCTCATTCAAAATACGCATTACCGGAAACACGGCATGTTGCAATCTCTGACGAAACCAGCGAGAGCCAATGAGCATTTGATATCGCTGCCATAAAACTTGTTGTAAAACTTCTTAATGGCACATTTTTAAATTGTAATTACATCTACAGAGAAAGGAGATACATATCGCTGATGAATGCGGTTTGAATTTAGATCTGTTCCTCACACCAAGTATCACATGGATAGAGGATTTAAATAAAAATAAAATACTTTCATGATCATTTTATTTAATGCTTGTTAATGACAGCATACTAATAAAAATGGTGTGCCCCCACTCTCTATTATAGATCAGTTTGTGTCCCATAGTAAACCAAATAAATATTACATGATAATGGTTAAATACTCTCTCTCTTTCTCTTTCTCTTTCTTTTCATGTAAGGATTCTAAGATTATTTGTACCAAGGATAATAATATGAAATGTAATAAAATTATAATTAAGTGCAGTGTAATACACTTGACTGATTTGCTTAATTTTTAAATAATAATTTTTCATTCTGTTTTGACTTGCCATTTCAAAGACTACATTTTAACAATACTACACTTCATTAAAATGTCTGTGATCATTTAACCATTATCATGCAATATTGTATTTATCTTGTGTATCATGGGTCACATAATATGCTGCCAGATCATAGCCTGATTTGGGCCACATATCACTGGACTGATCTGGGCCACACTCCTCCCACCAACAATAGGCCCGGATATTGTTTGCCGGATCCCCGCCGTGCCGTCATTGCCACACATGGCCCAGCTCTGGCTGAAAGGGTACATGCCATTGCTGACATTAGGCCAGCAGTGCCAGCTTGAGGCCACATTTGGGCCAAGTCCGTTTGCTATGTGGGAACTAACGGATATGTAGAAAGAGATTGTATTTAGATAGTAAGGCCAGTGGAGCAACATTTTTGCAAAAAAAGTTAAGATTCAGTCTTTTCTTCACTCAAAGAGTATTGTATGACTTCAAAAGTATCATAAGTATCATACTTTAATGGTGCATTTTGTCACTTTTGGAAACTGAGAGCTCAAGTAGGCATATTCACACCAAGAACAATAACTATAATGATAATTATAATTATTACTATATTACTAACCATAAAATGGACAAAAACTTTCACTTTAAAGCTATGTTCACAACAAGAATAACTAACAATAACTACAACAATTATATTAGCATCCACACCAATGTACAAAAGAATTATGTTAATTACTAGTGTGTCATCTGTTGCTCTAAAGCTCCATTCACAGCAAGAATAACTAAAACGATAACTATGATATCTGTCACGGTAATTATATTAGCATCCAGAACAGCAGACGATAACATTGTTTATTTTAAGCATGTACAGTTCTGTTATCTCCTGCTTTAATGCTCCATTCACACCAAGAACAATAAATATAAAATTAAGTATTATAACTATATTAGCTTACACTTCAATAGACGATAGCTTTTAGTTTATTATATGCGTGCACTGTTTAGTCAACTTAAGTTATCAATGTACATTGTATTGTTCAAAGACAGATTTTAAATGTATGCTGCTAGTGGACATTTTACTTGGAAACTGCAGTTATTTTTTTTTTTTTTCTGTAAGAATGTATTTTAAAATTTAAACAGAGTCACATTTTCCCCATTAGATCAGATTGGTAAGAAAAATGAAAGTCACTGTGAATGTATAAGTGTCAGATAAATGACTACTACTGACTTACGAATGCTGTAATCAAACTTCATTTATCCAAGATCCAGTGTGGAACTAGACAATGGGAAAGCCCAAATCACAATCCCTCACTTCATCCTAGAAACCCATTAATCTTAGTTAGGCATTTTCCCCTGAAGTGGCTATTAATACTCCTTTGTGAGACTGGAATGATCCAGTAAAAATGAATCAATTCGAGACATAAATGTGCATTTATATGTGGCACTTCCTCTAGATTGAGCGGGCCGTTGGAACACCCACACACTATAGACCCTTTGCATATGACATCACCCTCTACTCGCGCGAATTGTGAACGCCATGACGGACGGCAGAAGAGCTATGCTGTAGGACAGACAGCAAGCCAAACGAGTACGAGTTAATTTCTGTAATAAAATGTTGTTGTTTTTTACCTGTATGTAAGCACAGTGCAGTGTTAATGGTCAAACTGTGTATTTACAATGGTAAAGTGACTGACAACAATAAATATTCTTATTAGGAATAAAACTGTGTCATTTTGTGCAGAGTAGTAACGTTAGCTGAATATTTAGGCCTACTACGCTACTGTAATTTTAATATTGGTCATTGTGGTGGTACTTGGACAGCCAAATATTTTCTGAGGTGGTACTTGTAATAAAACGTTATAGATCAACTGCATTAGAAGGTTGCATTGGCAACCTAACAACGGTAACTTAAGTGGGTAGTCACGAATGACCAGGTCCTCTAAAAACAGGTTACGTTTTATATAAATCTTTACTTAAGTAAAGAATAGATATTAATACAAAATAAACCCTAGATTGACGTCTTACCTTTGCCATTATGAGGTACCTCCCCGTGCCGTGAGCGTAGCATCGCGTACCTGTAACCCAGCCAGCTACAAAGAACTGCATCCAGACTTTTAAAAGCTTTGAGATCAGCACCAGTGTATGGGGATACCCCGTTTACCACATAGTGGTACAGATTGTGTGGAATGAAGTCGGGTAGACTCGGCAATTTAATGAGGTCCGTGAAAACAGAGGAAAAAGGTAAGGATCGGTATCCAATCCTGCGATCTCCAACTTCTCCAAATACCGTTCTTTGTGAGCACCTACCAGATGCCCTACCTCGTCCGATAACAGTGCGACAGCTTGTTCAATAGAAGAAGCCATAAAGTTTAGTGTTATTTATTTTAAACTGATTGAAACTTCCCGCTCATCCACTACTATTTAGCTTGTGCTTCCAGTGATTCTGCCGTACGTCATGGCGTCGTCACGTGGTCGTAGTCACGTGTTTGCAAAAGGTCTATATTCCAGCCTTAAACCCCTAACAAACAGCACAAATCTCCATACAAGACAAACTAAATGAATAGCAAAAGAGGATTAGGGAGGTTTTCAGGGAAAGTCACTCGTCTATTGTGGCTTTTGGGTGAGCGACTGATATTTCTTCTCGGTGCCCCGCTTTTTTAGGGGTCATGAACTCTCATTCCTTTGTGTCCCGGCACAAACTCCTTACTTTCAAGAGTCTGACTTCATTTCCTGTGGCTTTTCAGGGTCAGCGGTTTTGTTCTCCTTGTGGATCACTGGGTTTAAGAGCAAAGCAACAGAAGCTGATTAGATGGACCTTAATTACTCCGCCGGTAGCCTATTACTCTACCACTGACTGTATTTTCATCTATCCTATCTCTTTTCCTCGAAAACAACCTTCGCTCTTGAATGTTCGGTGTGCTATTGCTGGAAATCTGGAAACTGGAAATCTGTGGACTAGCAAATCCATTAAAGCTGAATGTATGCATAATAAAAGACTCGAGCTAAAGTTAGCAGCTTTATGTCAACCAGGTGTGAATGGTTATTTATTGAGCTCCACTTTCTTTAACTGTTTTTCTTTTTTAAAGTCTATTTCATATATTCAGTGACTTGGACACATATCGTCCAAGATGATTCTGAATACAAATACATTTTGATAATTTTTTGGCGGAATAAACTAAAAGGCGTTGGAGTGTTCTTACGTTAAAATAAATAAAGAAATAAATAATAAAAAAAACTGAATTGGCAGAAAATCATCATAATTATTCCATAAACATTAATTAGTGCCATGAAAAAAAAAAAAAAAAAAAAAAAAAAAAAAAAATATATATATATATATATATATATATATATATATATATATATATTTATACTACTCTTAACTGTTACAAATTTGGAATAAGGACTAGGTCTCCTTAAAGAAGACAATCACTAGATTATTGCTGAAGTGGAAGTATTTAAAAAACTGAAGGTGTAAAAAAAATACAGATGTGTAAGTTAACTTTAAAGAAAATGTAGTGTACTAAAATGTTTTAAATAAAATAAATATTTTACAAAATAAATTGTGACATCTAAAATTGCTAACAATGCTATGTCTTTAGTTTCAAATTTCAAATTTGAGTCATGTTTCAAATTTGAAGTTGATATTGCAATTAAAAAAAAAATGCATTTTCCTGTCACAAATGTGCCCAGTATTAGTTATATTACAAAATATGCATCAAATATCGAACTTATGGAACTCAGACCTTTCCAAGGATATGTGTTTTGTCAAAATTAGTTTTAAATATAAAATATTGTAGTAAATTTTGTAATACGACACTTCCCACTAAAATGATATAAAATGTCATTACATAATACTATGTCCGATTTCAAAATTGTTTTCCTAAGACAAATTTTATTTATTTAATGTTTCTTAGTTTTTGTTTATTTGATGTAAGTTGCTTTTTAGTTTTAGTAAAATTAGAAATGTACTACAGCTATATGAAATAAAATATATATGTGTGCATATATATATATACATACACATACACATTTATATATATATATATATATATATATATACATACATACTTTGGTAAACATTAACACCATTTTTTATGGTTTTTAACTATCACAATCCTTTATGCACTTATTTTGATTTTGGAGTGAAATATGACCATATTTTTTTATCAGAATATCTATTTATATTTCTTAAATGTGATTAGAAGCAGAGCAGACCTCAGTGAATCTCTTTCACATCACAATATATATCCTACAACAAAAAAAAATGACGATGTGCTGCTCACCTTATGCCTCAATTTACCCTTCCATTCTATTTGGACACACATGCGCCCTGAATACACTACCCTGTCGTCCAATTTATTTATCCAAAATCAACGTAACTCGTACAATTTGTAACTGATTCGGAACTTAATAGGTAGCCAGTGCAGAGACTGTAAAATTGGGGTAATATGATCATATTTTCTTGACCTCGTAAGGACTCTAGCTGCTGCATTTTGGACTACCTGTAGCTTGTTTATTGACGAAGCAGGACAACCACCTAGAAGTGCATTACAATAGTCCAGTCTAGAGGTCATGAATGCATGAATTAGCTTTTCTGCATCAGAAACAGATAACATGTTTCGTAGCTTGGCAATGTTTCTAAGATGGAAGAATGCAGTTTTGTAACATTGGAAATATGATTTTCAAAAGACAAATTGCTGTCTAATATAACACCCAGATTTCTGACTGTAGAGGAAGTAACAGTACACCCGTCTAGTTGCAGATTGTAATCTACAAGATTCTGTGTAGTGTTTTTTGGTCCAATAATTAATATCTCTGTCTTATCCGAATTTAATTGGAGAAAATTATTTGTCATCCAATCTTTTACATTTTTAACACACTCTGTTAGCTTAGATAATTGGGAAGTTTCATCTGGTCTCATTGAGATATATAGCTGAGTATCATCAGCATAACAGTGGAAGCTAATTCCGTATTTTCTAATAATATTACCAAGGGGCAACATGTATATTGAAAATAGAAGGGGACCTAGGACGGATCCTTGTGGCACTCCATATTTTACTGATGATAAATGAGATGACACCCCATTTAAGTAAACAAAATGGTAGCGATCGGACAGGTAGGATCTAAACCATCTTAGAGCCTGCCCTTGAATACCTGTATAGTTTTGTAATCGATCTATGAGTATGTCATGATCTATGGTGTCGAACGCAGCACTAAGATCAAGTAAGACTAGAAATGAGATGCAGCCTTGATCTGACGCAAGGAGCAGGTCATTTGTAATTTTAACAAGTGCAGTTTCTGTGCTATGGTGGGGCATAAAACCAGACTGAAATTCTTCATACAGATCATTTTTATGCAGGAAGGTGCTCAATTGAGCAGACACAACTTTTCTAAAATTTTAGACATAAATGGAAGATTTGAAATAGGCCTATAATTTGCCAGTACACTAGGATCTAGTTTTGGTTTCTTAATAAGAGGCTTGATAACCGCCAGCTTGAATGGTTTTGGGACGTGACCTAAAGATAACGACGAGTTAATGATATTGAGAAGCGGTTCTTCGGCTACAGGTAACAGCTCTTTTAGTAATTTAGTGGGTACAGGATCTAATAAACATGTTGTTGGTTTAGATACAGTGATAAGTTTATTTAGCTCTTCCTGTCCTATAGTTGTAAAGCACTGCAGTTTATCTTTGGGTGCGATGGATGAAACTGAAGTGTTAGACGCTGTAGAATCTACATTCGCTATTGTATTTCTAATGTCATCTATTTTATCAGTGAAGAAATTCATAAAGTCATTACTATTTAACGTTGGTTGAAATTTTTTGGATCAGGTGGCGTCTGGTAATTTGTTAACTTAGCCAATGTGCTAAATAAAAACCTTGGATTGTTTTGGTTATTTTCTATGAGTTTGTGGATATGCTCTGCCCTAGCAGTTTTTAGAGCCTGTCTATAGCTGGACATACTGTTTTTCCATGCAATTCTAAAAACTTCCAAGTTAGTTTTTCTCCATTTGCGTTCAAGACTACGAGTTACTTTCTTGAGAGAGTGAGTATTACTGTTATACCATGGCACGGTACGTTTTTCTCTAACCTTTTTCAATTTGATGGGGGCAACAGCTTCTAATGTATTAGAGAAAATAGTGCCCATGTTGTCAGTAATTTCATCTAATTCATGTGTATTTATGGGTACAAATAGCAGTTGAGATAGATCAGGCAGGTTATTTGCGAATCTTTCTTTGGTGGCTGGAACAATAGTTCTGCCCAGACGGTAACGCTGAGACATATAGTTAATATCAGTTATACTCAGCATGCACGATACAAGAAAATGGTCTGTAATATCATCACTTTGGGGTACAATATCTATAGCAGTAAGATCGATTCCATGCGATATAATTAAATCTAGTGTATGATTAAAACGATGAGTGGGCCCGGTGACATTTTGCTTGACTCCAAAGGAGTTTATTAGGTCAGTAAACGTAAGTCCTAATGTATCATTTGCATTATCAACGTGAATATTAACATCTCCCATGATTAGCGCCTTATCAACTGTAACTAGAAGGTCTGAGAGGAAATCTGCAAATTCCTTTAGGAATTCTGTATACGGCCCTGGTGGTCTATACACAGTAGCCAGAGCAAGAGATACATTAGATTTCGTTTGCATGTCTGACAGTGTAACATTTAGCAGAAGTATTTCAAAAGAGTTAAACCTGTATCCTGTTTTCTGGGTAACATTGAGAATATCACTATATATTGTTGCAACACCTCCACCACGACCAGTCTGACGGGGCTCATGCTTATAACAGTAGTTTGGTGGAGTCAACTCATTTAGACCAAAATAATCATTTGGTTTTAGCCAGGTTTCAGTCAAGCAGAGTACATCAAAACTATTATCTGTGATCATTTCATTTACAATAACTGCTTTGGGTGTGAGTGATCTAATATTTATGAGCCCAAACTTTAAAAATTGTTTTTGTTCATTTACTTTACATTTTTCTGGTTTAATTACGATAAGATTTTTTCTAGATCCTACATTATATTTTGACCTCACTATTTGGGGAACAGACACAATCTTAATAGTTTTTACAGCGCAAGTACTTTTATCATTTAAGCGGGTGGAACAAAACTCATCATAATAGTTATTAGAGAATTGTCTTACTAGTCACATGGAGCGAAGTGTCCTGGAGATGTTGTCAGAGAGCAGCTCCGCTCCGACTCTGCTGGGGTGCAAGCCATCAGCGCGAAACAGCCTAGGACGCTCCCAGAAAAGATTCCAGTTATTAACAAATAGCAGTTTCTGTTCTTTACACCATGACAACAACCATTCATTTAAAGCAAAAAGTCTACTGAACCTTTCGTGTCCTCGTGATCGTCGCCGCGAGCGTCGTGCTGCGAACCATCTCGATCAGGCTCCTGAAGTTCCTCTTCAGCGTCTCCGTCTGCCGCAGCGTGGTGTCGTTAACCCCGGCGTGAAGCACGACCGCTCTGGGGCTCTCCTCGGCCTTCAGGATCGCCGGTATCTGCGCAGAAACATCGAGAACACGAGCACCAGGCAAACAATGAGTGTGCACTTTACCTTCGGCTAACGTAGCACTTACGTGTCGGACGATGGAGTCTCCGATGATCACAGCGTCGCGTCCTGTCTCGCGGAGGGGAGCGAAGCGGTTCCAGATGGAGATGTCGAAGGCAGGAGGGGGAGAAGTCGTCGCCCGGGACCCGGCTCGCGTCCTCCGCTGTGGATGCACCCAGGGTCCGTGGTGTCCCGGCGTCGCAGTGAAGGACATCTGGGAAGATCGCGTCCTGGGTGCACCGGGCCTGTGCAGAGAAACACACGGAGTAGACGTGGTGGGACTGTTAGCAACACGCTGTATACTTACCCCGGACTTGTGAGCGTCAGCCCGGGATGATTCCAGCGCAGCTCTCCGCTCTCCCAGCTGGGCCTGCCTTTCCTCCAGGTCGCGAATCTGCTTCCCCACGGCCTCGAGCTCGAGCTGCACAGAGTGGAGACATTCATCCGCCATTAAAGCAAGTAACAGTGAGTACAGCAGTGGTAATGTGTGTGAATAGAGTATTAGCAATGTAAGCGCAGCAACCACGCTTGCTGATGCTAACGGGCTAAAAGCTAATAGCGGACCCGGGAGATCAAAATAAAACTAGTAATAGCGAGGCGCTCTGATTGTTTTAGTTGTAGAATACAATAGAGGATATATTCACACGTTATATAAACGGAAACGATGATGTATAAAATTGATTTTTAAGTTAGAAATAGTCAATGAAAAGAATATAGTGACGGAGCTCAAACGCAGTACAGCCGCCAACAACAAACAGGAAGAGACGTTCAGTATGTCATCAGCAAACAGTGATCAGCAAACAAGGCCCCTGTTACCTAGCAACACCTGTCTCAAAGGTGCAACATGAGGGGAATTGTGTCCGGCTGCATTCTCCAGCTTAATTCACTGAGACATCTGTCCATCTGCCCCTTTCTTCAAGTCCCTGCAGACTTAAAGGTTTAGTTCACCCAGATAGCAAATTTATGTAATTAATAACTTACCCTGATGTTTTTTCAAACCCGTAAAACCTCAGTTTATCTTTGAAACACAGTTTAAGATATTTTAGATTTAGTTCGAGAGCTCTCAGTCCCTCCATTGAAGCTGTGTGTACGGTATACTGTCCATGTACAGAAAGGTAAGAAAAACATCATCAAAGTAGTCCATGTGACATCAGAGGGTCAGTTAGAATTTTTTGAAGCATCGAAAATACATTTTGGTCCAAAAATAGCAAAAACGACGACTTTATTCAGCATTGTCTTCTCTTCCGGGTCTGTTGTGAGAGAGAGTTCAAAACAAAGCAGCTGGATATCCGGTTCGCGAACTAATCATTCAGTTCATCAATTCGAACTGAATCGTTTTAAACGGTTCACATCTCTAATATGCATTAATCCACAAATGACTTAAGCTGTTAACTTTTTTTTAATGTGGCTGACACTCCCTCTGAGTTCAAACAAACCAATATCCCTGAGTAATGCATACACTCAAACAGTACACTGACTGAACTGCTGTGGAGAGAGAACTGAAGATGAACACCGAGCCGAGCTAGATAGCGAACAATAGACTGACTCGTTCACGAGTGAAGAAGCGGTTGCATCGGTTTTCGGATCACCAGTAGTTCTTTCGGACAGTTCGATTCAATAAACCGGTTGAAGAAAACGGTTCACCGGTTCTTTTGCGATCGACGTATAATGGCGTCATTTGCGATGATTGCCCTTGATTCAAGCCTTCGGTTTACCCGTGCTCATAACATTAGCACAGAATCAGTTCAGAATCAATCACCAAAAGAATCAGTTCAGTTCAGACGCTCTGTGTGTCAGTCTGCTTCACGCTGAATCACACATGCGCAGTATCATCAGCTCCTCGGTTCTCGAATCGGACGCGTCTGACAGAAACGGTTCTTGACTCGAGAATGAGTTAATGTTTTGTTCGTTATCTGGCTCGGCTCGTTGTTCATCTTCAGTTCTCTCTTCACAGCAGTTCAGTCAGTGTACTGTTTGAGTACATGAATTACTCCGGGATATTGGTTTGTTTTAACTCAGAGGGAGTGTCAGCCACATTAAAAAAGTTAACAGCTTAAGTCATTTGTGGATTAATGTGTATTAGAGATGCGAACCGTTTAAAACGATTCAGTTCGATTTGATGAACTGAATGATTCGTTCGCGAACCGGATATCCAGACTGCTTTGTTTTGAACTCTCTTACAACAGCCACGGAAAAGAAGACAATGCTGAATAAAGTCATAGTTTTTGCTATTTTTGGACCAAAATGTATTTTCGATGCTTCAAAAAATTCTAACTGACCCTCTGATGTCGCATGGACTACTTTGATGATGTTTTTCTTACCTTTCTGGACATGGACAGTAGACCGTACACACAGCTTCAATGGAGGGACTAAGAGCTCTCAGACTAAATATAAAATATCTTAAACTGTGTTCTGAAGATGAACGGAGGTCTTACTGGTTTGAAACAACATGAGGGTAAGTTATTAATTACATAAATTTGCTATCTGGGTGAACTAACCCTTTAATGTTTGGCTTGCACCTTTGACTCTCCGAATTGATGACAGAAATCCACGGTGACCTATGTACAATTCAAACTGTTACAAAACTGACCTCGCTGTGGGTTCAAGATCAGTGTTGCTCTTTTCTGTGCTGTGCACGGGGAACCGGATGTGACTTTGTCCTTTCTTTCCTTTCCCATCATTCTCCTTGTGTGTGTTTTTTTTTTTTGAAGAGTAATTAACATAGTTTGTAACAATAGTTCACCCAAAAATGAAAATGTAGTCATCATTTACTCACACGAACACAAGTTGTTCCAAACTATGAGTTTCTATCTTTTGTTGAACCTAAAAAAATACACGTTCTGAAGATTGTTGGGAACCAGACAGTTGATGGTAGCCATTGACTTCCATGGTGTCTATTTATCTCAATACAATTTAGCAGACTTTTTTTTTCATGAGCATGTAGCTATTTTACACAATGAAAAGTAGCATTTTGCAATTTAATAAAGGTATTTAAACAATTTTAGTCACATAAAGGCAATGGGTTTTATTTTTTTAGAATGATGCAGTGAGTTTGGATATATATATATATATATACATATATATATATATATGTATGTATGTATGTATGTATGTATGTATATATATATATATATATATATATATATATATATATATATATATATATATATATATATATATGTATATATACAGTACAGACCAAAAGTTTCGAAACATGACTATTTTTAATGTTTTTGAAAGAAGTTTCTTCTGCTCATCAAACCTGCATTTGATCAAAAATACAAAAAAAACAGTAATATTGTGAAATATTATTACAACTTAAAATAATAGTTTTCTGTTTGAATATACTTTAAAAAAATTATTTATTCCTGTGATGCAAAGCTGAATTTTCAGCATCATTTCTCCAGCCTTCAGTGTCACATGTAACATCCAGTCTATCACATGATCATTTAGAATCATTCTAATATTCTGATTTATTATGAGTGTTGGAAACAGTTCTGCTGTCTAATATATTTAATGAATAAAAGGTTAAAAAGAACTGCATTTATTAAAAAAAAAAAAAAAAACTTCTAATAATATATTTTCTTTACTATCACTTTTTATCAATTTAACACATCCTTGCTGAATAAAATTACTGATTTTATTTAAAACCAGTAGTGTTTATTGTTATTACAAAATATTTATATTTTAAAAACATCGCTTCTTTTTTTTTTTACTTTTTATTCATCAAAGTATCCTAAAAAAGTATCACTTTCTGAAAAAATATTAAGCAGCAGAACTGTTTCCAACTTTGATAATGAATCATCATATTAGAATGATTTCTAAAGGATCATGTGATAATGATCCTAAAAATTTAGCTTTGCATCACAGAAATAAATGATCATTTAAAGTATAATAAATTTAAAAACAATTATTTTAAATTGTAATAATATATCACAATATTACATTTTTTTCTGTATTTTTTTATCAAATAAATGCAGGCTTGATGAGCAGAAGAAACTTCTTTCAAAAACATTAAAAATAGTAATGTGTCCAAACTTTTGGTCTGTACTGTGTGTGTATATATATATATATATATATATATATATATATATATATATATATATATATACACACACACACACACATTAAATTTATATAGCCTTTGAATTATTTTTTGGGAGAACTGTATCTGAGGCTACAGGATGGAAAATAGTAGGACATGCATTTTAAAACAAAATCCTTAATCAGCTGGTGTAAACACACCATATAAACTGACATTACTGAATATTAATACAAATTTCTTTTTCACCCTTGAATACATCCTCTCAAGCAGTCAAGCTCTTCTCATTACCAATGCGCAAATGTTTATTTGGTCATGTACTCACAGGGATATCATGGTATATTTGGATCCAATTAGTTCACACTATCTTCGCTCTAATCCCAGATTATGTTATGCAGTGTGAAAGTAGCATGAAAATGTAGTAATCTTCAGTTATGTATTTTTAATGTGTTTGTTTTTAATAGAGTGGGCTGGCTAAACTGATCAGAAGAATCTGCACAATTCCCCTGGCTGTATGGTGACCAAACAGCTTTCATGTCATCATTGTCTGCCATCTTTTTCCACGGTAAATATGCTAATGACCAATTATTATGCAGTAATCCACACCTAATGAGGGGCAATGTCAAATGGTTTTTACATGCAAATGGAAGGGTGTATATCTTTAGAAACATACATGCCCTATATTACAGAAGCAGAATGGATACCATAAAAGATTCATGCTAAATAGTTTTTGGACACGCTGCTTGATACTTGTTAATTACAACAAGAAACGCCAAGGGCGAGTAGTGAAGATGTGTGCGTCTCTGGCAGGGTGTGTGTCAGCGGATTTCTGTGTAAAATTCAAGAAGAATTCAAGGTTAACCTCAACAAATAATCTTTTTTATGTATTTTATGTATATATGTTTGCCAGTGTTAAAGAATTACAGATTAAAAGTAGCGACACTTCTAAATAGATTCATTTTTGGTAGCACAACAGCAAGTTAGTTCACTTGGTGGCCATTTTTTATTACTAGCCCATCCTAAAGGGGTAATTTAGCCAAAAATTTTGTTACACAACCTCATCACATGGTTCTAAATGTGTATGAGTTTCTTTCTTCTGTTGAACACAAGATAAAATATTTTGAAGGATGCCGGGAACCAAACAATTGACATTAGCAATTGACTTCTTTAGTGTTTTTTTTTTCCATAGTATGAAAGTCAATGGCTACCAGCTACTTTTTGGTTTCCAACATTCTTCAAAAT
Organism: Carassius carassius; assembly: GCF_963082965.1. Lineage (NCBI taxonomy): Eukaryota > Metazoa > Chordata > Actinopteri > Cypriniformes > Cyprinidae > Carassius > Carassius carassius. The sequence continues at coordinate 17,626,169 of NC_081802.1, forward strand.
ATTTTCTTTGAATTTTTGGGCGAACTATCCCCATAACATTTTTTTTTCTCAAAAACACAATCATGTACATCCATGCTGCTCACATATTATTATAGCCCAGTTTGTGCTGATTACAGTGATATTAGACTTTAGCCATTTAGACGTTTATAAGCAATTGAAAAAAGCCCAAATGTCAGGGCATGACAAAACTTCTCCAGGCCCCAAAATTACCCTTAGACATCAGAGGGTTGGGTATATTTTTTAACGAACATTAAAGGACAGTGTTGCTACAGTGTACTTCTTCATATAGGTTTATCGGCGAACATTGTCCTTCACGTGAAACACAAAATTAGACATTTCAAAGAATGTTCACACAGCTCTTTTCCTTACAATTACAATGTTTAGTATCCAGTGACCATAAAACACCATGAAATGTATCCATATATAATTTCAATCTCAGTGAAGATCAGTAGGAGGTTTTCTAAAATCTATGGATGTCTTGAATCTATTGAAGGCAATTGTGACCTTGCGATACTCGTGAGGCTTCGGCTCATTTTGTACACCACTGACCACATCATACGCCACAATGTGCTCCTTCAAGCAAACTTTAGTGTAGAAAAGAATCTACAATATGTTGTCCAGGTTACTGAACTGTTTCTCTGGTAAACAGCACTTGCAGAATATTGATTTTGTGTGCACAATAGAAAATATGTCATTAAGTTCCTCCACATGTGTTTTTCATTTCACAGTTCTGATTTACCTGAAATGTCAGCTGCTCCATTGATTCGCCGTTGATTATAGCTGCACAGGTGTTACGGCTTTCTGCAGACACTGTTGAAGGTTTGGATCCAGCTGGGAGTTTTGGGGGTAAATCGAGTGAGAGTTCTTGCCCCCGTGACTCTTTTCAATCAATGAAACTTACTCCAAGAGAGTTAAAAGCTGTTCCTCAAGGGTCCAATGGATGATGATAGCACTGTCCTTGATTTGCGCTAACGTGTTAATGGTTTGATTAAAACAGAAAACAATATTCTCAACCATAACAATGTCCTAATGTATTCTCTGTGTCTAATGACTTTTCGTAATGGATAATTTGCTTCCTTAATTTAGCCAGGGAGTCCCAGACGTGGGGGAAGTGTAAGAGAGAGAGAGAGAGAGAGAGAGAGAGAGAGAGAGAGAGAGAGATGAAATGGAGGGAGGTTAGAAAAGACAACTCTGTTAAATGAAAAAGGCCAAAAAGTTAACTTACCCAAAACAATGACAGCCCTGCCTTTGCAACATGGTTAAACCTCTTTAAATGTTTTTTTTTTATTTATTTTTATTATTTTAAATGTGGTTCATTTTAATTTACACTTCAAAATGCATTACAAGATGGTTGCTAGGGTGTTACTACGCAGTTACCAAGGTGTTGTGAGTAGTTGCTAGGTGGAGACAGCTGTGTTTTGAATGTTTTGGAGGCATGTTTCTATGGTGTTCTGAGTGGAATCTAGGGTGTGAGTGTTTCATCCTATTGCTATGGTGTTAGTTAATATGGAGTGGTTAGTGGTTGCTAGGTGTTCTGAATGTTTTTGCACTTCATTGCTATGGTGTTCTGAGTGATTATTATGGCATTGCTAGGTGGCTGCTATTACACCATGTCCTAACCAGATGCGACCTGACAAGATTCCTGCGGAAAGCAATTTGGCTGTCTACACCAGACTCCACAAATATCACAGCTATACAGAAGGGCAGATGCACACTGCACTCCCCATGAAAGTTTATAATATAATTTATAAATATTACACCTTTTTAACATAATAAAAGTATATACAGACTGACTGATACCATATTTGTTATGGAATAAGCGTGTTTGTTCAAAGTTTTCAGAATCAGAAAGTTATTTATTGCAAGTATGCTAGTGCCCAAGGAATTTGTTTTAGTGGCATAAGCTTCCAGTACACAGAGACAACAACAACACATGGACCAAAAAAAAAAGTAAATATACAGACAAATATTGCAAAATAAATACAAAATAAATACATGTTGTGCTATAGATGATAATGGGATATAATAGAGTGAGATGCAGGGATGTACTAGGACGGAGGTGGTAACAAATAAATATAAGGATATTTCACATTTTTATTGCATAAGTGGGGAACATTTAACTGTTCATGGGGTAAATTGCCTGGGGGAAGAAACTGTTCTTGTGCCTGACTGTCCTCGTATTTGTGGCTCTGAAGCGTCATCCAGATGGCAAAAGAAAAAAAAAAAGGGGATAACTTGGATGTGAGGGATCCAGAGTGATTTTCTGAGCATTTTACCTCACTCTGGATGTATACAGTTCTTGGAGGGTGGGCAGGGAAGCACCAATAATCATTTCAGCAGTCCGAACCGTTCTCTGTAGTCTTCTGATGTCCGATTTTTTTAGCTGAACCAAACCAGATAGTTATTGAAGTGCACAGGACAAACTCAATGACGGCTGAGTAGAACTGTTTCAGCAGCTCCTGTGGCAGGTTGAACTTCCTCAGCTGGCGAAGGAAGTACAACCTTTGTTGAGCCTTTTTCACAATGGAGTCAATGTGAATGTCCCACTTCAGGTCCTGAGAGGTGGTGGTTCCCAGGAATCTGAATGACTCCACTGCAGCCACAGTGCTGTTCATGATGGTGAGTGGGGGGAGTGCAGTGGGTTTCTCCTAAAGTCCACAGTCATCTCCACTGTTTTGAGCGTGTTCAGCTCCAGGTTGTTAAGACTGCACCAGACAGCCAGCTGCTCAACCTCTTGTCTGTAAGCAGACTCGTCGCCATCCTGAATGAGGCTGATGACTGTAGTGTCGTCTGCAAACTTTAGGATCTTGACAGAGGGGTCTTTAGAGGTGCAGTCGTTGGTGTACAGACAGAAGAGCAGTGGCGAGAGAACACATCCCTGAGGGGCACCAGTGTTGGTGGAGCAGCTGTTTGACATGAATTTCCCCAGTCTCACTAAATGTTGCCTATCTGTCAGAAAGCTGGTGATCCACTGACAGATAGAGCTAGGAACAGAGCTGGGTCAGTTTGGTCTGAAGGGCTGTTGGGATGATGATGTTAAAAGCCGAACTTAAGTCCACAAACAGGATCCTCACATAAGTCCCTGTTTTGTCCAGATGTTGCAGGATGAAGTGCAGTCCAATGTTTACTGCATCATCCACAGACCTGTTTGCTCGGTAAGCAAACTGCAGGGGGTCCAGTAAGGGTCCAGTGATGTCCTTCAGATAAGCCAGAACCAGTTTTTCAAACAACTTTATGACGACAGACGTTAGAGCCACAGGTCTGTAGTCATTAATTCGAACATTAGGTTTCCATTCTCATATAACGAGTTCAGATGTGTTTTTATGTAATTGAAATCTTTTTTTTTTTTTTTGGTGAGCAGTGAATAAATTCTAAGACGACACTAGAACACACGCTTCGCTCCACAAGGGCTGCTCTGAAGTGCTTGCTTATGCCTACTCTTCAATGTCATCTTTTAAAACACACTTCATTCCTTTGTGTTTTCCTCTGCGGAGATGTCCAACCCTATGGAATTGCTGATAAAATGGTAGAGCTCTAAAATAAGTGTGAAATAACATGTGGTGGTGCATTTAAAACACAATATTAGATTCAAAGAAGCTCTTCAACACTGACAGTTATTATGAGAGATATTTTGATTGTTTTAAGTGTGTATCTATAATATGTCACCATAGAAACAGAATATATTATATTCAGGGTCTCTGCAGATTTAATGCCTTTTAAAGCTAAATTTGAGCTTCACACACACACACACACACACACACACATAAATATATAGAATATAGAAATAAAAGGAAAAAAAATGTTCAATGTACCGAAGATTTGCTACTGTAGGCAGTGCAGAATTCTGTTTCTCCATATATATTATGAAATGCACTGACAGTCTTTTTTAATGCAGCACAGTGTACCGCATGCTTGAACATTGATTACTGCTTCTCTGGTGGCGCTGAAAAAAAAACTGAGTGGTAGCTTTTGTGATTTATAATGACTAAGTTTAAGCTGGCTTTGATACCATTTCATTTACATGTATCTTTATCTCACAGGCTTCTTCTTCAAAAAAAAAAAAAAAAATCAGAATACAAAAACAACAAACAAACAAAAGAAGGGAAAAAAACTAAAACAAAACACCCTGAAGTCTTTGTCAATAAATTGAATCATTTAAGATCTCTACAAACAACATTTTAGACTTTGAAGACTCAAAGCAAGCTACAAATAAATAAATAAAATTTCATATTTTAAGGCTTGTTCAAAGCATGCCAAGATCGCAAAACAAAACCAACCAAACAATAAAATGCAGAAACAAACAAAAACATTTAAGATTTTAAAGCTCATTCAAAGCAAACCAAAAACACTAAACAAAGACTAAACATAAGCAAGTAAATACATAAATAATTTAAGGATCATTCAAAGTAAGCCAAAAACACAAACAAACAAAAAAGAATGAAAATAGAACAAAACAAAAAAACTGTCATTTTAAGACACATGCAAAGCAACCACAAAAGTACAAAGAAAACATACAAAAAATAAACTTCTGCACACACAGAACTGATAATTTACACAATCTCCTTGTTTGTTCAATAAATATTTTGTAAATTTGTGTTATCCTTTCACCTACCAATAAAATTACTCTCAGCAGTTAATAGTTTTTTTTTTTTCTTTAAATTACCTAGTATTGCTCTAGAAACTGCCATAAACTCTTTGGCAACTCCATAGCAAACACCTAGCAATCGTTTGCAGCACTCAAGTTTTTTTTTTTTTTTTTTGATTTTTTATTAAATATAGCTATTTATATATAATCTAGCTCAGTCTGAGCAGGATAATACCAGAGAGATTTTATGTAAATGTTACAGGCTCCACTTCATTAATCTGAAATTCAATTTAGCTATATTAATGCTGCTCTGCAGTGAAAACAATATCTCTTAATTTCCAGTGAAAAACAACAGCAGTTCCCTTTTTAGAAAAGTATGTCATACTGTGAAGCGCAAATTATCATGGAGCTTTTGATTAGAGCTCTTGGCTTTGTTCTTGTAATAGTAATCACCGGCTTCCCACATTTCTTTCTTTGATGGTAGGTTTGCAATCAAGATTGTCTGACTGTTTCACAAATACTCGGGGGCTTTTCATCTTGAATTTGCTGAAATCGCACATTGTAAAATAGTCCATCGGAAACAATATTTGTGAACCTCTTGCCAACTGAATATAAACATGGGCTACTTTCATTGTTATTCTCCTTTAAACCCTAAACATTTTTTTTTCTCTCATTTTTTTTTTTTTTTTTGTGGAGGTGGTTGATTTTTATTAACATGCATGTGTCATAGATCTTTACCTCAGTGGCCACTTCAAATCAAGCCACGCCAAATGTGTGCTACCTTAAGAAGCTACCTTAATCTTTCTGTCAATAAATTGGAGTATTTACGATCTCCAAAAATCAGCATTTAAGATTTTAAAGCTAATAAAAAACAATCCAAAATACAAAACAAAAATATGTCTGCGAGCTGTGCAACCATTAATTTTGCACTTTTTAAGCCAGAAATGAAATACGGATAATGTGGTTTCCTCTTTAAAATGGTAAAAACACTGATGAACAGAATAAGCAGACAAAAACGACTTTTTATTCATTAAAATTCATGTTTCATTAAAATTCGTAAAAATTAAAAAGGCTTGTTTTTTTATGTATATAATTGCTAAATTAAATTTTTAGTGTCTCTATGCGGATGCTATAAGCATCCTCTCAATCTATTGATGTGGCTACTAGTAAATAATGGCTTTATGAAAACTTTTGGCTTCAATATTTTTATGATTTTGATCAATTTTTACATCTAAAACATATATGAATTACATAACACATTTTTTTTTTTTTTGCATTTAATTTTATCCAGGGCCAGTTAGAGGGAGCGAAATGAAAGCAAGAGCACCTCAGTTGAAGCTGTAGAAATACTGTAGGATACTGGCGAAACATTTTCCAAATGCTCCAGTGTGTATTTTTGTGTTTGAACTCTGAAGAGCTTCAAAGGTTTCTATTTTCAACATGTTTTCGTAGCATTGATCAATGTAGCCAATAACAAATATTTTCTGTTGATTTATTGAGCGCAATGGCCAAGTGTTTAATTTAGAGACCAGTTACCACTTAATGCTGGAAAGTTTCGGGAGTGACCAAATATAAATGCTGCATTTATATGCAGATGCCACCATCATTTGCAATGACAGTGTTAACCATGAACAGCAACCTCATACCACTTTTCCACTGGGGCTGGTGCTGGAGCCCAGTTGGGAACTAGGTAGCATTTTTCCACTAAAAACATCCTGGGCCGGTGCTCAGATCCTGGTTCCGAACGGGTCCCAAAACCTTGCTGACCTCGAATTAGGGAACCTATGACATCAGTAGGTGGAGCTTCCACTACAGAGCACGGTTTGAAAGGAACCATTATGAGTGCATATAAAAAAAAAATCAAAGTACCATGAAAGCAATTAGAGAGCAGATGACTCTTTATGCTTTTGAATTGCTCTCATGATACTTTGATGTCACACACCGATTGGTTTGCGTGGCGGCGATGCATCTCGAACAAGCCTATATTTAAGCACCGTAGGAGGCATTGACAACATTAGCAACAACAATTAAATTCAGTTCAGCACTGTTCAGCAGAACAGATCAACACTCTTCATCCGCAAGAGATAACAAGCAATTCTGGTCACAGGTTGGTGAGGGTTCTGGTCCCTGCCAGTGGAAATGTGAGCCGATTCTGAACGAGTTTCCAGTCTTGGCCTAGCACCGGTTCAAGCTCCAGCACCAGCCCCAGTGGAAAAGCGGTAATTGGAAATGAGCAACACCTGCTCCACTCACCGGTCTCGAGTCCCACAGAGGAGCTCCGGAAGGATAAAAAGAGGAGTTACGACAGTGAAGGACGAGAGATGACCAGGCCTGCGTTTTATTTTGTTTGTTTTTTTTTTGTTTTGTTTTTTGGTCATTATTTTATGTGTATGGTCCTAATTTCAATTTCGATTTTCAACATATCAGTTTTAATGGAAATTATATATATATATTTTAGTGGTGGGCCGTTATCGGCGTTAACGTGCTGCGTTAACGTGACACTCTTATCGGGCGATAAAAAAAATATCGCCGTTAATCTATTCTCAAAGTTGGGTTGGGAGCTGGGTCTATACTAAGCAAGCTATGATGACTTTCATCTTGATATTTTATATAACCGACTGGCTGAGGCCAGCCTAAAAAGATGCTCAAGACAGTAGACGGGCCACTGCTGCGCATCGTCACGAAAGCTTATCTTTTTCACGCGTTTTTAAGCTTTACCGCTTGTCGATTTAAACATTAAAGCATCCAAACACAAGACGCGGAAAAGCTGAACAGAGTAACATTAGCTGGTTACTCGCGCTGTGTTCGGTGCTTATTTTTGCTCTTGTGCCGACAAATACATACAAAATATGTCAAAATATAAAAGTAAACAGTTGAAGAAAAAAGTGGGATGTGTATTATATTGGATGAGTTCATCGTCTCTTAAAGTGGCCGCGCCTAATTTAGCTACTGGCTGCTGCAATGTTAATCCAAGAAAATGAAAATGAAAATCACTCACTGCTCTTGACTGAATTACTCTGTAGTTTTAACAGTCAAACCAAAAATTATTCAGACACCAGATATAATTTTTGATATATATAGCAAAACTGTAATAATGTGAGAAATGTCGAAGGTGTCTGAATAAATGTAGGTTTGATTGTATATTTCATTTTTACATTGAAGACTATCCAGTGCTATTTTACATTTAATTATTTGGTTTCTGTGCCTTGACACCTACAAACTTGAAAAAAAAACTTAAACATTGTGTAAATAGCACAAATAAATCAAAATAAACGAACATACAAATTAAACAATTTCAAACAGGGCTCACTGGTACAACCTTCACCGGGTCCCCGCTGACCCCAGCTACGGCTCTGCTCACGCCTGTTTCACACATTCTCCGTCTGCAGTGCGTTTGCAGTATGTGGTGCAGCAAGGACTCAATGTGCTTCCACACAGGACGCGTTTGCAGTTCGCTACTCGGTACGTAAACGATCGCTGCACTGCTGCAGATGCAACGCTCCTGGAACGCATCTGCAATCCGTTAACATTGGTGCGTAAAAAAATATGCAATGCATACGCACTGCAGACGGAGTACGTGTGAAACAGGCGTAAGGTTGTTTGCACCTTGTGCAATGTGGAATTAGTTTACAGCTTTTTCAAGCACTTTGTGATGCATTTTGGAAACAGGAGATGAGCCCCTGGTCTAATGCACCACCTAGCTTGATAAACCCCTTCTCAAAGACTTATGTTTGTCAATTTTATTCTGGTAACACACATATTCTGAATGCCGTCAGCAGAATTCGAATAAACCATTTTAATCTAGATTAATTTCAAGATCACAGTGAGATTAATCTAGATTAAAAATAATAATCTATGCCCACCAATAATATATATATATATATATATATATATATATATATATATATAATTTCTATTAAAAGCAAGCCAAGATCACAAAAGCAAAAACAAACTAAAAAGGAACATAAGATGGTAAGCCTCTTTCAAAGAAAGTCAAAAACACAAAACAAAAACCAAAACAAACAAACAAAAAGGAACAAAACAAAACATTTAAGATGTTAAAGCTCTTTCAAAGCAAGCATATATCTCAAAACAAAACCAAAAAAACAAGCAAACAATAAATAAATAAAGCATTAAAAATTTTAAGGCTAGCCAATAAATAAATAAATAAATAAAAAAGCTTAACAAAAAGTAAAGTACCAAAACAAAAGAGTAAAGATTTCAAGTCGACATTCGAAGTGCACAGGCTGTGAATTTCACTGCACCGCTTTCCTCTGACACATGAAGAAATTTGTCAGATTTTTTCAATTGATTTTTTCAAAGGAAATAAATGTCATGATTAATTTTCCTGGGATCTGAAAGCACTTTTATAGCGGCTGTTTAATAATACCAGTTATCGCTGAAGTGCCAGGTACAGTGTAAAATGCTTGCATGAGCTGCCCAAGGCACCTCAGCAGTTTTCCCCTCCATTAATGAGGTTCAAAATGAGCAACTCGCCACTTAATTGAACTTTGAATTTTGCTGGATTTCAAACAATGGATTCACTTTGCTTTTCATTTAGCTGCACCAAAAGAAGATAAAATAAAATAAAAATCCAGGAACAGGCATCGCATTGTAATGTTGAGTGTTTTAACAGGGTTTATGATGAGACGGTGCCACACTTCATACAAATTCAGGGATTTCCTGCATACATTAACTGTAACTGCACCACTTTATGCAATGTATAAAGTTAGTTGATGGTCGCATTATATTTATTAATTTTTCTAAAAATGATGTATGTACAATCAAGTAAACCTGAGCTTTTTCAGTCCAGTAAGTGTTCATCTTGAATTAAAGTCATTCTTAAAAGTACTTGTATTAAGCTGAAACAGTTTTTTTTTCAGCAAAGCTTGATCATTTTGATAATTTAAAAGAATTAGAAAATTGCATATCAAATATGATAAAGGGTTAATTTGCTTAATTAATGAATTACAGAATTTTGTTCTCTCCAATAGCAAGGTTTGACAATCCTAAGGAGAAAACACCTTTCTTGAGGTGTCTTTGAGTCAATCATGTATCAACATGACTGAGCACTGCATGCAAATTCAACAAATAAAAACACTCACATTAAAAAAAGTTGCATGTGAACAATCGACTGTCCACAAAAGTAATTTTTCATGATAACAACTACTCAATATTATACATGTCCAAGCAATCAGCGAACACCATCAGTCAAGTGGTTATCTGCCACTCGTTGCATCAAGACAGGCCTCGATTGCCAGAGTCAGAACGCTTGACAGCAGCTGAAACATTACGCCGCATAAAGGCAGGGGGAAAGCAGTCTTAAATAACATCTGATGAGTAGGTCGTGTTATTGAATTACAACAAGGGCTGGGAAACAATTAAGTACTGATTAAATTCCGTTTTCGCTGACAGGAGGCAGAGACAGACAGCAATTTCCGCTTCCCATAGATTAAATTAGCCACCATCAGCACGATCCCATTGAAGTTTGGGGGGCCAAGAGAGCCTACAAGGAGATTAGTTACTTTGTGTTGGAATGCTCTGAAGTTGGTAAAGCGAGTCGCTGACTGATTGAAAGATTTGGGCCTAGAAGAGAAATTTAAGCAAATTTCCTCTCTGACACGTGCCTCACTTGCTCCAAGCCAGGGCCAATTTGACGCCCTAGGCGAAATCCCTAATGGCGCTCTTTTCAGACACCAGTCACATTCAAATCAGTTGTCATAGTAGCAACACTAATTTGTGGAGATTCAGCGCATTGTGAGTTCAACAATTCTGAATGCATTATTTGTAAATTGACTGTTTTAAGATAAACATTTTGCACAATTTATTAGCTGTAATATCATTGTGTTGCCACTAGACGCCTGTATAGCCAATTCTGTGACGATTCCTAGTAGCTAAGACGTTGCACATAAATCACACATACATTTATTTTATTAAATTTGGATTTGGATACATGTTTAGATATTATCAATGGCTACTTTTTGTATTTTTTTATTTTTTTGTATTTTTTGTATTTTTATTTTAACATGGGGAGCCTATGGGATTTATGGCCTTTTGCAGCCAGCCTCAAGCAGCTAGTCGCTGAATTACAGTTTAAGTCACTTCCGCATAGACTTCACGAGAGAGAGCGGGTCAGGATGTGACGTGTAATGTACAAGTGGAAAACGCCAGGCACGTTAACTTTCACTTAAGCTGGTGAATGATTTTATTTTCATCGCAAACATTGATCTCCCTTCAAAACACCCGGTAAAAGAGTCGCACAATAACGTGCGTCATAACTACGTCACACCCTTTACGGCATTTCTGGCTTTTGTTCACACAGAGCTCATTCCTTCGTTCACACAGAAGGCGACCCGGCAATTTTCCAGGACCAATGTGCAGTGTGAAAGGGGCTATTGATTCAGCATTTTGACACATCCGTAAGGATGCATTAAACTCGACAAAGCAGTTTAATATAGTATTGATCTCATGAATTAGCGAATATTACTATACTAATTTTTTTTTAATTGGCTGTTAAAGTTTATCTGGGTCTTTTTGGGAAAGATGCAACAAGTTTTTCACTCCTGGATTTGGGGATCCTCTGCCATTCCTCTTTGCAGATCCTCTCCAGTTCTGTCAGGTTGGATGGTAAACGTTGGTGGACAGCCATGTTCAGGTCTCTCCAGAGATGCTCAATTGGGTTTAAGTCAGGGCTCTGGCTCTAAATTATTGTGAAGCCACTCCTTCGTTATTTTAGCTGTGTGCTTAGGGTCATTGTCTTGTTGGAAGGTGAATCTTCGGCCCAGTCTGAGGTCCTGAGCACTCTGGAGAAGGTTTTCGTCCAGGATATCCCTGTACTTGGCCGCATTCATCTTTCCCTCGATTGCAACCAGTCATCCTGTCCCTGCAGCTGAAAAACACCCCCACAACATGATGCTGCCACCACCATGCTTCACTGTTGGGACTGTATTGGACAGGTGATGAGCAGTGCCTGGTTTTCTCCACACATACCGCTTAGAATTAAGACCAAAAAGTTCTATTTTGGTCTCATCAGACCAGAATCCTTCAGGTGTTTTTTAACAAACTCCACGTGGGTTTTCATGTGTCTTGCACTGAGGAGAGGCTTCGGTTGGGCCACTCTGTCATAAAGCCCCGACTGGTGGAGGGCTGCAGTGATGGTTGACTTTCTACAACTGTCTCCCATCTCCCGACTGCACTGGTCAGCCACAGTGATCTTTGGGTTCTTCTTTACCTCTCTCACCAAGGCTCTTCTCCCCAATAGCTCAATTTGGCCAGACGGCCAGCTTTAGGAAGGGTTCTGGTCGTCCCAAATGTCTTCCATTTAAGATTATGGAGGCCACTGTGCTCTTAGGAACCTTAAGTGCAGCAGAAATGTTTTTGTAACCTGTGTGTACATTAATGAGGAAAAAAAATGAACTTAAATGATTTTAGCAAATGGCTGCAATACAACAAAGAGTGAAAAATGTAAGGGGGTCTGAATACTGAATACTAGCCTCAAAAAAAAAAAAAATGATGAGCAGAAATCATATTTTAGTAGCCTTTCAGTGTCATTCTGTTTATCTGTTTAAATATCAATAAAAATAAAATAATCATATAGCATATATTAAATAAATACATACATTCAATGGAAGTGAATGTGACATTAAAATACTTATAGTTTCAAAAGTACAGTCATAAGACCTAAACATTGTGTTAACATTACATTTTTAGCAAAAAAATTACTGTAAAAAAGACAATTTAATCAACTTTACAGATCAAATACTTAAGTTTTAACAAAGATCAAATACATAAGCTTCAGCTTGACATTATTATTTTTTTAATGTATAAGCTTGACATTTTTGCTTCCAAAACTTGACCCCATTGCCTAAATGTGACCTAAATGTTTGCTTTTATTAAATAAAACTGTGTATAATTTTAGTTTCCTTAACCCTAAATATCCATCTGACATTAAAAAAAAAAAAAAAAAAAAACCTGGACTAAAACCTGAATGAAATGTTTAAATGTAAATGTGTCATGACATGGAAACAAAACAAATAATACATTCAGATCTAGTCAATCCTTTCATCTGCCATTATAACACAATATCTCTAAATTATCTTTATTCTCACAGCAGTATGTGATTCATTTGATTAATTACCATGTAATTAATGATGTAATACCATGTAACAAAATGTGTCATTAATATTAATTAGATTTTTTATTTTATTTTATTTTTTAATCAATTGACAGTCCTTATATATATATATATATATATATATATATATATATATATATATATATATATATATATATATATATATATATATATATATATAAACAGCTCTATCAAATGAATCCTGCAGGTTTGTGTGCGAAAATCCTCCGATCCACATCCCCCTCCTGCCAAGATCTGGCAGAAAACATCCAGGACCAAATATCAATCATGATAGTGCACTGCATTGCAATTTCTGGAGACTTGATATATTTTTTATTGAGATTTATTGTGGCGGTGTGGGTAGGTGACAGTCATCAACCAGCCTTCAGCACGGTGTGTTTCTCAACACGGGCTCGTCTAGCATCATGCTGCATTATCTCCACGGCCAGCTTCGCTAATCTGTCCCTCTCTTCCTCTGCTTAGGACAGAGGAAATAACAGTCTCATAATGCTCACAATTAGGGAGATCGATGCAGTTCGGCAGCGGGCCGCTCGGCTCGGCCGTAAACCTTCAGAGTGCTCAGAGGAAGAAAAATCGAGGGCCCTCAAGGCTAAAATTTACGCTTGATAGAATTTGACCAATCAAGTGTCATATGTCATCAGTTAGAGCGTGCGCATGAGTGGACATATAAACAGTAAATTTTACACCCGGTTAGGCTTGATTAATATTTGTCCACCTGCTCAAATTCATCAGCAGTATGTATTCATATTCATAGGGCTGAGCACTATATGACCAGATACTGCACGCGATGCTAGAAATCTGTCACTCAGTAGTGCTGCTGCTTTCCGTAATAAATATTTTTGACACATGAAGAAACAGTTAATGTGAGAGTAAAATATGCCACAAATAAGTAAAGACAATGAAGTTTAAAGGGGCATAAACTACTCATAATGTGAGAAGTGCAAGTTAAGCATGTGTAAAACGATTTAAAGTAACTACTGTTGTTTACTAGTACTAAAAGTAAAAAAAATAATAATGATAAAATAAAAAAGAAATAGAAATATGATTATAATTTCAGCCTGAACATATATTTGAAGTATCTTTATGTAGTATATTTTCTTTGTTACTGTACTTAAGTACTTTTTTATGCATCGGAGTAACTTTAGTGTATATTTATTTTTGGGATTACATTCCATTACTTTCTAAAGCATAATATCTAACGTTTTACTCATATCATAAGAACATAGCATAACTACAAATAATAAAATGTATCATCAGGGTAACTAAAAACTGAAACTAATACCATAAAAAAAAAAATATATATATATATATATATATACACACACACACACACACACACACATATATATATATATATATATATATTCTCATAGCTACATAAAATTACAGCTGAACCACTGATGTCACATAACACTTTTGTTAAGGGTAGACTGTGAAAAAAATTCACAATAATTTACTTTCTTGATGTACTAAAATATCTAAAACTAAATAATAAAAGCTAGTAAAATGAAAAAAAAAAACACAGCACAATTGCTAAAACTTTAAGATTAAAATGAAAATAGAAGACAAAACTAAAAACTGATTTAAAATATTAATAAAATCACAATGATGGGAAAACACTGCATATCACTCCTCATTATCTTTGAACTAAGGAAATCGCGAGAGATGAATTGTATTTTTTTTTTACTTTTTGATGCCACTTATTTAAACAAATTTAGCTTTTCCTCATTTCTGATATAATATATGGCATATTATTTCACTTGTTTGCATACTTCAATTATCAGTAACCTTAAGTGATAGTTCAGCACTTTAAAGTTTCATGTTTTGATAATAAGGTTTGGTAATAGAATAAAAAAAAATGCTTATTTGTAGAGCAAAATCTTTAAATGTCTGCACTAATCTTTCTTTTTAGTGCTGACTAATCTAACTTATCCTGGCTAGAATAAATAATAAAAAAAGATTCATCAATCAATACTTTAAGGAATAGTTCAATTACATTTATCAGACGCTTTTATCCAAAGTGACTTACAGTGCATTCAGGCTATACATTTTACCAGTATGTGTGTTTCTTGGGAATCGAACCCACAACCTTTTGCACTGCTAATGCAAGGCTCTACCACTGAGCCACAGGAACACAGTTCACCCAAATATTTGCAAAAAAATTACTCCGCATCAGGTCTTGAGAAGTAAAAAGCTGTGTGTTTAAGTATCTCAACAATGGAAAATGACTGGAGTACTTGATTTGTGTACTTCATCCACCAGTGGTTAAGATATCTTTGTGATAGTTCATTGTGATTGTCTCAGCGTACAGCCACAGCGAGGGTGTGAAAGTGATGTTTAACACCCCAGGAATTAGCGCTGATGGAGCTCTGAGTTGTTGTAATTCCATACAACTTGTCCCGTGGGAGATGTTTTTGGCGGTGACTGACGGCATCAAACCTGTCCTTTCCCATCACTGCTCCCAAAAGGATCGTCAGATGCATGAGCTCTCCAGAATCATAAAAACTAGCTTCAACTCCTCATAAACATTTGTAACCTCATTAGATGTAGTTAAAGAGAAATAAAACTGTCAGGGTACTTTAAAACATGTTTCATAGTATTTTTCATATGTATTTATTTAAGTATGTATTATTATTATTATTATTATTATTGGTCATAAACATAATTTTTTGGGAAGTCACACTGCATGACATTTTATAATCTGAAACAACCTTGTCATGAAAAAGTCAAATTATCTAATATTTCATTTTTGGCTTTGCAAAATGAAAGTTGGATTTGGTGAATAAAAGTTTTTCAAATATAAATAAATGAAGCATTTTTTCTTAATTCTTCTCAAGAATATATTAGTTTAATGACTTTCTCCATTATTATAATATCAGGACAGCAGTCTTGTCCTTGTAAACACAAACTTAAAATACTACAATCATTTTTCTTAATTGACATAAAGCTGAAATGACATATTTTAATTCAAGTTGAACTACTAAACTTATTAAAACTAAAACTGAAATAAAGCTAAACAATTTTTTTTTACAAAATAATACAAAATAACAAAAGCATGATTACTAAATCAAACTAAAATTAACATTTTTAATATTTTTAATCACTTTTTTATCCATTTCCCCCCGAAAATACAATGAATTAAAGTTATAAAGTCATAGTTAGTTTCCAATTTTTTAAGTTGGATTGCTATATATATATATATATATATATATATATAGACACAAACAACAAATGTTTAAGCAAAATTACAATGAAAACTGGATAGGCTATATAAAAATAAAAGCTAATTCTAAATATTTGTAAATACAGTTTTCTTTCTCAAAAAGTATCAAAACAAATTTGAATATAGAAATGTACAAGTCAGTTATGTGTATGAATCACATGATTGCATTATTTTTGAATAAAGTGATTGGACAAAACAAACAAACAAAAAAGTAACATCGTTGACCCACAAACTACACCTTCTACAGCTTTAAGGGAGAGACAGAAATCTATGTCGTGTTTTTTTTCTGAAGCCTGCTAGTGGATCACACTGTAATCAAACTGATCCTGTGTCACAGGAAGAGGCTGAATCGGGGGATAACAGCTAGAGACAGACAGCAACAGGTGCCGTCTCTAGCGATACGTGCTCCAGCATGGACTGATTTACCAATATTGTCAACTCCTATTGTGATAGAGTGGGACACTCTGAAGGGGATAATACTGGTCTGGCAGTTTCCTTTGACAGGGCTCCGGTCAGAGAGAAGGGAACGGAGAAATTATTCCAGCAAACTTTAATATTGTAGTTTGGGTACAAGCATTGGTGTACAAATAAGTATATGTGTGTGTGTGTGTGTGTGTGTGGTCTATAAAAGAAACAAAGAATAAAATAATATTAATCACAATGTACAAAAGTATAAAAATATGTACAAAGGTATACAGTAATATCCAATGCAATAATAAACATTGAATCAGAATACTGAAATATAATAATTTGGTCAAATAACCTGAAAAGAGTCATAAACAACCAATATACAGGCATACGAAAGGTTAATGAGGCAAAGTCGGAATACTAAATGGATTTGGTGGTCTTCGCTTCCCTCTAGTGGAAGCGGGCGCAACTGCACCCCATGCGCCCAGCACGTGAGGGACGCATGGCCAGGGAGTGCAGAACTATAGTCTAGGTGCTTCTGACAGCGACACAGAGGCTACACAGAGGCACGATTTAGCAGTAGGACTAAAGGGCATAAGAACTTAAATATAGCACTCGAGAATACAGCTTAAGGCTGAAATAATGTAAAGGAAACAATATCCAGTCTAACAAGGATTATAACATGGTCATACCTATTAACTAAATAAATACACACGAAAGTATCAAACCATGCGTATGATATACTTAACCTGAAAACAGGTGAAAGTAGACAACATCTAAACAAGTCCGATGGCAATATTTGCATCTTAGTGCAGGATGAAACTTACTTTCGATTAGGTTATGCACACGTGAGCTACCATCCCACAGAATGCGGAGTTGGGAATGAGGATGTGATGCGCTTGGAAAGGAAATTACAATAAAATAAATTTAAAATTTAAAATAATTTAAAATAAAATGACAGGAAATAAAAGACTTTCCGACATAGCCGCCCCCAAATTTAGCAATAAATTTGAATCCCAAAGGAAAGTCTACTTAGTTGGCGTCATCTTCATCCTCCCAGGCTGGCAGCCGCAAAAGGCGCACGACTGGCCGTAGGTAGGTCTGTCCCTTGATCTTAACTTCAGCTGCCCTGACTCGTCCATCCGAACCAGAACAGGTCTTCACCACTCCCCCGATGGGCCACTAAGCTCTGGGTAGCTGCGAATCAACCACCATCACCACCTGGCCAGCAGTCAGATTTTCTGTGTTCTTATGCCACTTCGACCGCTTCTGAAGGTCCGGGAGATGGCGACGGATAAAGTTGGACCAAAAATGGTCCGCCAGGATCTGGCTGTGGCGCCATCTTCTTCTGCTGAGAAGGTCACTAGATGCATAGACAGCCTGTGGGAGTGATGCGTTGTGGCGTCCCATCAACAGTAGATTTGGTGTGATGGGATCCGGATCCGCAGCATCGGAGGAGAGGTACCCAAGCGGTTTAGCATTGAGTATTCCCTCCACTTCAATCAGCACAGTTTGTAGCACAGGTTCAGCGACGGTGTGGTCCTGAAGGATGACTTGGAGAGCTGACTTAATTGACTTGATCTCTCGTTCCCACATTCCCCCAAAGTGTGGAGAGCCAGGGGAGATGAAATGGAACTTGATTTGCTGTCTGGCCAGCTGTTCTTGAAGAGGAAATTCTAAAGCGGCAAAACTGGCTTGCAGCTCCGCAGCTCCACTTCGGAAGTTGGTTCCTCTGTCAGCCAGGATCTCAAATGGCTTTCCACGGCGAGTGATGAAGTGGCGGAGAGACATCAGGAAAGCATCAGTGCCTATGCTCTCCAATAGGTCAAGATGCACACAGCTCATCGTCATGCACTTGAAAATCAGACCCCACCGCTTTTCTGTGCGCCGGCCCACCTTGACATTGTAGGGACCGAAACAATCGACTCCAGTCGACCAGAAAGGTGGCTTGTATAAGCGGAGTCTGGCAGGGGGTAAGTCTGCCATCCGAGGGACCACTGGAGTAGCGCACCATTTCTGACATTCAACACAGCCGTGCTGATGACGCTTGATGGACTCTCTTCCCCGGAGGATCTAATATCTTCTCCTCATCTCGGCGAAAACCCGCTCGGGACCAGGATGTAGCAGTTCACTATCATATTTCTTAATGAGCAGCTTCGTGACATAAGATTTGGGATCGAGGATGATAGGATGCATCGCATCTGGGTCAAGATCTTCTGCTCTGCGTAGTCTACCTCCCACTCTCACCAGTCCAACAGCTTCATCATAGTCTGGAGCAAGCTTGAGCAGGCGACTCAGTCTCGAGATGGACTTACCAGCAGCAAGAGTTTCCACTTCTTCAGGGAAGGACTCACTCTGGGCTTCTCTGAGGACATGTAGCTCTGCTGTTTGGATGTCAGCTGCTGTCATAGTGGGGCTGCTCTGGTCATCAGCCGCCCCGTGAAGGCTCTCATGGGTAGCCTTGAGAAGACTGTCCCAGTTGTCTATATCAGACCTGAGTGTCATGGTCAGTGAGCAGGTGGAGGCTCCACAGAACAATGTCTTCCGAAAGTTTATCCTCGTCAGCTTCTTGGGCTTCTATTAACTGAAGCACTGGCCAGGAGTCTGGATGTTGGTGGAGGAAGGGTGGACCTTGGCTCCACCGGTTCGGCCGGCTGAGCTCGAGCAAGGGTTTGCCGCAAGTAAGGTCATCGGCTGGATTGTCAGTGGTGCTGAAATACCGCCAGGTCGAGTTTTCAGTGAGCTCTTGAATTTCTGCGACAAAGACCTTGTAGCGACACGAGTCAGAATTGAGCCACGTTAAAACTGTCATCACGTCAGTCCAGAGAGTGACTTGGTGGGAAGGGAGTGACAGTTCTGTCATAATGACTTTAGCCAGCTGGGCTCCGGCTAAAGCAACACACAGTTCGAGGCGTGGCATGATAGTTGTTTGCGAGGGCTCACTCATGACCGAGCCATCACAAATGCAATGTGGACTTCACCTTGATTGTCTTGGGTGCGGAGGCAAGCGACGGCCCCGTAGGCTCTTTTAGAGGCGTCGCAGAAGATGTGTGCCTCTCGTCTGGGTGGCCCAGTGTCTGCTACTGATGGGACATAGCATCGGGGGATTTCCACTTGTGGAAGATGGACTAGTTCACTCTCCCATTGTGTCCAGATATCCAGCAGAGCCTCTGGTCTGATCGGTTCATCCCAGCCAACTCCCACTCTCCACAGGTCTTGAATCAGGATCTTTGCTCGTGTGGTGAATGGAATTAGGTATCCGAGGGGATCATATTGTGTCACCATCACCTTGTAGACGTTCCTCAGAGTTGGCTGTGAATATTCTACTGGTCTGTGGTGGTACCCAAGGCGATCGGTAAGGCAGTTCCAGCGAAGGCCTAAGGCTGGCTCTTCGGGATCTTGACGAGACTGAGAGAGCCACAACTCAGTGGGGGTGTTAGTGGCCCACTGCCTGATGTCAAAGCCTCTAGCTGAGAGCAGTTTACGCATCCGGTTGATAATGGTCTTGGCTTCATCAGCGTTCGTGGGCAACAGCTGGTCGGACCGGGCAACAGCTGGCTGTTGAGACTTTGACCGTTGTGCTGGTAGGAACAGTTGTAGACAATCCTCGCCTTACCGTTGTGGTGGACAACGTGGTGCGGCAGATACCAGGACTCTGTGGAGCTGTCTACTGTGTCAGGAGGTAGAGGTTTGACGTAGCCCAACTGTTCCAAGTTTCTGTATTTCTTGACAGTAGGTGTTGGCTAGAGCAGTGTCTTTGGCGAGACGGCGTTCTGTGCTCCGTAGCTGTGGGAGCAATGTGTGCTTTGGAGCCCAGAGCGTGAGGCTTGCTTTGCGCCTCAGTAGTGGAGTAGCATACCTTGTTACTCCATCCACTTCTGCCTTGACTGTGCGCTGTTCCAGCAGTTCTAGGGCCTTCTGATCTTCTTTGGAGCGGATCACAGTCTTGGCGTTGGCATACGGGGTTACGTCAACTTCCCACAGTCGTTCAACGTGCCGTTGCAGCTCTGAGTAAGTAAACATGGTGAATTTGTACAGCATTGTACAGGCGCACCTTAACTAGCTTCAACATGACTCTCTGCGGACGACTAGGACGGTCAACGTATATGGTGTTGGGAGCAGCACTGACCATTAACACTTTCTTAGCCTCTTGGGAACACACTTCGTGGAGCACGGTCAGGTGTTGCTGTTTGCACACTTGACAAGGCTTCTTGAGAGTACATGCCTACGGTTTATGGTTCCTGCCACACCTCCAACAGCCTCTGTCTTTAATCCAGGCGGAAATCTCTGATGGAGTGAGCGTTTTGAATTTGGGGCATAAGCTGAGTTAATACTCACGGGCGTCACAGTACAGGCAGTAAGGCTTCACTCTGGGTTTACCTTTGGGTGACTTTGTGCTGCGAGCAGGATCTGGAGGGGCTACCTTAGCTTGACTCTCAGTGCTGTAAAACACGTTGGCTGAAGGACCCTGGGATTTATTTTGGCCCTTAACTGGCTTAGGCTGGTCTTGGAACATCAGAGCTGCTCGAGATGAAATGCGCTTTGCTTGTGACTTTAACTGAAGCCAAACAGAGAAGTCTTCAAGTGTGTAGGTCTGATCAGTGCCAGTCCTCAGGATGCCTCGGTTTATGCTGTACTCCACAAACGCGTCTCGATAGTTAGTAGGCAGTTTGCTGAGCAGCCTGTCGACATGGGAGCCTCATCGCAGTTCGTAGCCATTCTCACCCTCGAGGGAGCGGAGCATGCCAACTAGACCTTGTATTGATAGGGCAAAGTTGTCAAATGCCTCTGGATCTCCCGATCTTACGTGAGGTGAGTTTAAGATGGCACCCAGCTCACTCTGCACGAGCTGACGCGGTTGCCCATATTTATCTCGGAGAGCCTGGAGGGCTGAGGTGTACGGCTTTGGATGGTACATGTAGGCTTGGGCTAGCTTGTAGGCGCTTGGCAGTTTCAAGTGATCGAGGAGGACTTGATATTTGAACTGCTATGTGAGGTGAGCATGTGTATTGAGCAGATTGTCCAAAGCCATCTTGAGCAGGGCAAGGTCTGTCTCTTTACCTGAGGTGAAGTGAGGTAGAGTAGGTCTAGGAAGGCCATAAGATGTGGCAACTAGGAGCTCCATGAGGTCTGTACCTGGCGTTGCCCTGTAATCTAGAGGCGCTGTGCCCTGTCATGGAGAAGGTGACATGGCGGGGTAAGGATAGGACAGCGTGTTAGCAGCTGATAGCACTGGCTGTAGAGGTGTAACAGGTGGAGGCACATATTGGACCTGGGCTTGGCTATAGACCATCTGTGGCTGGCGAAGTGGGCCATATAGTGTTCTACTGACAGTGGCGGAGCACCTGAGGTAACGGCACTCACGGCTGATCTGGGAGCCGACTGCGAAGCTGGGTTGATGATTGCAGGAGGAGGAAGCATGGTAAGATACGTAGGCTGCGGCTGAGCGAGTATACAAGTAGTAGTATAAGCACTAACTTGTGGAGCGGGCTGGACTGATGTAAGACTGGTCGAGACAGGTGGACTTATGACTGCACTGGAGATTGGTGGCATAACATGAATAGATGGAGTAGTATGGAGCAGTCCACGTCCACCTTGTGAGTGGAGTAGGAGAGGCTGAACTTCTGATGAGGACCTTAGGTTGTACTCACATTCACTGAGGGGCCTGGAGGAACGGGGACTCTCGATTCCTTCTTCCTTCAGGAAAGATGTGATAAGAGCTGCTTGCGCCAATTCCATCTCTTTCTCTTTCAGTCGCCGTCGCAACATCTGATGCCTGGTGATAGCCTCTTTATTCTTGTATGTCATCTCTGCTTTCTCCTCCAGCAGACGTCTCTGCCGTTCTTGTTCTCTGAAAAGTTCCTCCTTCTCATCGAGGGCGTCTCTGGCTTCTTTGTCTAGAAGAGTACACTGCTCGTCCACTAGCGTCTGCTCCATGATCTGCCACTGCACTTCTGCTAATTCCATCCGCTTTACCTGTTCCTTGGATGTTGTGAGCTGGGGCTGCTGCTCCGAGTTCCTCAGCTTCGGTGGAAGGGAGTACTGTGACTCTCGGTGTGTACCCAACTTCAAAGTTTGCAAGGGATGTTGGTAACTGTATCTCCCGCTGGGGTCGAGAACGCACTGCTGGATCTGCAGATGGTTGTCCTGACTCCATATTGTCTCCAGAAAGCTGTCAGATCTGGCAGTTTCCTTTGACAGGGCTCCGGTCAGATAAATGAGTCTCACTCTCTTGGTTGAGCAGTGGAGAATATCCAGAGTGTGATACTCATTTATCTGACCGGAGCCCTGTCAAAGGAAACTGCCAGACCAGTATTATCCCCTTCAGAGTGTCCCACTCTATCACATGGTCCTTCAAGCCGGATCTGACAGCTTTCTGGAGACAATATGGAGCCAGGACAACCATCTGCAGATCCAGCAGTGCGTTCTCGATCCCAGCGGGAGATACAGTTACCAGCATCCCTTGCAAACTTTAATATTGTAGTTTGGGTACAAGCATTGGTGTACAAATAGGTATATGTGTGTGTGTGTGTGGTCTATAAAAGAAACAAAGAATAAAATAATATTAATCACAATGTACAAAAGTATAAAGTATATGTACAAAGGTATACACTAATATCCAATGCAATAATAAACATTGAATCAGAATACTGAAATATAAAAATTTGGTCAAATAACCTGAAAAGAGTCATACACAACTAATATACAGGCATACGAAAGGTTAATGAGACAAAGTAGGAATACTAAATGGATTTGGTGGTCTTCGCTTCCCTCTAGTGGAAGCGGGCGCAACTGCACCCCATGCA
This sequence comes from Carassius carassius, assembly GCF_963082965.1. Lineage (NCBI taxonomy): Eukaryota > Metazoa > Chordata > Actinopteri > Cypriniformes > Cyprinidae > Carassius > Carassius carassius. The sequence continues at coordinate 17,649,346 of NC_081802.1, forward strand.
CCCAGCACGTGAGGGGCGCATGGCCAGGGAGTGCCGAACTACACTCTAGGTGCTGTTTGACAGCGACACAGAGGCTAAACACGATTTAGCAGTAGGACTAAAGGACATAAGAACTGATATATAGCACTCGAGAATACAGCTTAAGGCTGAAATAATTTAAAGGAACAATATCCAGTCTAACAAGGCTTATAACATGGTCACGTGATACCTATTAACTAAAGTACACAAGAAAGTATCAAACCATGCGTATAATATACTTAGCATGAAAACAGGTGAAAGTAGACAACATCTAAACAAGTCCGATGGCAATATTTGCATCTTAGTGCAGGATGAAACTTACTTTCGATTAGGTTACGCACACGCGAGCTACAATCCCACAGAATGAGTCGGGAATGAGGATTGATGCGCTCGGAAAGGAAATTACATCACTACAGTTTCAAAATAAAATGACAGGAAATAAAAGACTTTCCGACACCTATATTTCACTCTCCTCAAGAAAGCAGCCATCGTATTTGAAAATGATCAGGTTCTCCAGAGACCTGAGGGAGCTGGAGAGAAACAAGGAGCGATTCAAGAAGCTAAACCAGGCCAGAATGGCTGCCAGGAGGGATTACATGGGGCAGCTGCTGTGGGACTTTTTACATCAATAACGCAAGGCTACTTTGGGTCACCAACTACAAGCTTAGGAGCCACACAATTGCCCCTTCACTCGACTTAGAAACCAGCCAAACCCGATTTACCACGGCTTTGAAAACCAATGACCCTTTGTATCCATTCATTGCCCCATCGGCACACCATTGACCTTCCCTCCAAAACACTGGAGGACACTTCTCTTGGGCAGATGATGGAGAGCTAAACGCAATGCAACCTTACGTGACAATGGCAACTTCATAGGAACATTTTGAAAGCAAATCATATGCAGGCTGTATTGATTGATATATATATATATATATATATATATGCAAATTAACTCATAAAATCGACTTATTGATTTAAAGAGATATTATTGCCAGTTTCCAAAAAAAAAAGACAAATATGACATATACCATAAAGAGCTATGGGCAATCCTAAAATTAATTTATGCCGATTTTAATAAACAAACAATAATTATTATCAAAATATGATGCTTTTCACAACTATATTAAAGAATTTTGAATTTATTGACAATCAACAAAGATAAATATGTGTATTTGAAACACACTCAAAAGTTTTTCTCACCGAAATTAAAGTGTTTCTTACCAGAATTACATTTTTGACGTAAATTAAATGTGAACATTGCAAAATAAATGGTCACACATTATTATTATTATTATTATTATTATTATTATTATTATTATTATTATTATTGCATTGTGACTTACAGTGCAAAAAATAAATAAATAAAATGTATTACATAAATGCATAACTTTAAAATAATTGTAAAATCAATAAATTAATAATAATCCACATGTATGGAAACAGTTCTTACAACAGAAACATCTCTCACAAATGGTTTAAGCAAGAAAGGGTGAAGTGTATGTGCATTATATGTGTATTTTTAAAAGCTTGTTACGCCAGTGGTCTGACAGGAGGTTAATTCCAGCGCAGATGAAGGTTAACTGCAGGTGGCTGCTGGGATCTCACCGTTTCTCAGGAAAAACATCACCTTTGCCAGACTACTCAAAACAAGACGTATGAGTGACAGGGAGAGACGTATGATTTCTATTTCTGTACCAGCAGTGCAAATCTAGTTTGTTGATGATAATGAAGATGAGGCAAAAAAGATGCTTCATAGTGATAATAATAATAATAATAATAATAATAATAATAATTATTATTATTATTATTATTATTATCATTATTATTATCATTATTATTATCATTATTATTTATTTATTATTTTTTTGTTTTGTTTTTGGAGAAGCACTTTTTTTAGAGCACTTGTTTTTTAGAAGAATAAATATATTAAAAGATTAACTTAGATAATTAAACAATAGTATGTTGGGGATTGATTTGCTTTGATGGGATACTTCACCCCATAATGAAAATTTTGTCATTAATCACTTACCCCCATGTCGTTTTAAACCCGTAAAAGCTTTGTCTTCTAAACGCAATTTAAGATATTTTGGATGAAAACCGGGAGGCTTGTGACTGTCCCATAGACTGCCAAGTAACTTACACTGTCAAGGTCCAGAAAAGTATGAAAAGCATCGTCAGAATAGTCCATCTGCCATCAGTGGCTCATCCATGATATTATGAAGCGTATGTAATGAGTATATTATAAAAAAAAATACAAAAGAATGTTGACTTTATTCAACAGTTTGCCAAGTCATTATTTTTGTTTTATTCACGTACAAAAAGTATTCTTGTCGCTTCATAATGTTATGGTTGAACCACTGATGGAAGATGAACTATTCTGACAATGCTTTTCATCATTTTCTGGACAGTGTATTTTACTTGGCAGTCTATGGGACAGCCACAAGCCTCCCGGTTTTCATCCAACATATCTTAAATTATGTTTAGAAGACAAACAAAGCTTTTACGGGTTTGGAACAACATGGGGGTAAGTGATTAATGACCAAATTTTCATTTTGGGTTGGAGCATCCCTTTAAACTGAAATAATTTTGAACTCAGATGCTTTCCTGTTGGTTAATTAGCACTCAAATGCATCTTATTTAAAAGAACTGATTACACAAAAATGAAATTTTCTCAAAATGTCCTTATCCTCAGGCTATCCAGATTTAGATAAGTTTGTTTCTTCATCAGATTTGGAGAAATGTAGCATTACATCAGTTTCTCACCAATGGATGCTCTGCAGTGAATGGGTGCCGTCAGAATGAGAGTCCAAACAGCTGATACAAAAATCACAATAATCCACAAGTAATCCACACCACTCCAGTCCAACAGTTAACATCTGGAGAGGACAAAAGCTGAAACAAATCCATCAAGATGCTTTTAGTTTCAAACCGTTGCTTCTCTATCCATAATATTGCTTTTTCCAGTGAATAAGTATTCTCGTCTGAATCAGGCGAGTAATATGCACAGATCAAGATCAGATTTACAGTACAAAAAAAACATGTCAGTGGATTTTGATGTGAAACGACTACAGGAAACGGACTTGATCACTGGAGAAAGCATTATTATGGATTATGGACTCGTATTTCGCCCAGAGGCGACAGAATTTTCAAGTTAAAACTTACTGATGACGATAGAGTCTGTTTCTGACAAACTCGCAGCTTTTCACTTCACAAGACCTTAACTGATGGACTGGAGTGATGTGGATTACTTGTGGATTATTGTAATGTTTTTTATCAGCTGTTTGGACTCTCATTCTGAACGGCACCCATTCACTGCAGAGCATCCATTGATGAGCAAGTGCAAATGCAATGCTACATTTCTCCAAATCTACATCTTGGATGGCCTGAAGATGAGTACATTTTGAGAAAATGTAAATTTTTAATTTTTATAGCTGAAGATCATTCAGCTATAGGTGCAACATAAAAATGCGATATTACATCTTTTATCTGCACAGACAAGAGGATATGAGAGCTAAATCTACAGTCAGAAATGCCACAGATGAACCTAATAAACATGAAACGACAAAACATTAACTAAATTGAAAAGTCATGTGCACTAAAGACTAAAACACTGAATCTGACCACTGTGGATCCGTTCTCTCAGCTTTCCCGTTTCTGCCTTGATTCTTAACCAAACTCCAAGCAATTTTCAAGAGAAAACCATTCACAAAACCATCCGAATATTCAAACCAAATGCAAAAAAAAAGAAAAAAAAGAAAATGTTTATTTTCTTTGGAAATGTTCCACAATACTTCAATCAGCTTAGCACTAGCTTTGACTGAAAGCACTTAGCAGCATTTTTCCCCCCGATGCAGACCCTGATTCACAATGCACGCACAATGAACACATCCACAATTTGTCACCATTCTTCATGCAGCGATACAGTTAATGGATCTCTTGATAATAGCATCTGCAGCAGGCATTCGCTCTCTTTTCCTTTTTTCAATATCGCCCTGATAAAAATTGTTTCCCTGATAAAGCAGATAGGATTTTTCCGAAACTACAACACAAATGCTGAGACGGAAGTGACAATTGAGCTCAAGGCAATGTGCCTGTAACGTCTTAGCAGCACTTTCATATACAAAGTCCTAATGACCTACATACTAGAAGTATGCTACACAAAAAGCATCTATTCTTCAAAAAAACAGAGGCTCCCTTAAAATGGAAATTGGGATATAAACCGAGCGCAGCACAACCAAAAACCAGCTGTGTGCAAAACTCCTTCTCATGTTTGGCTGATGTTTACATATTCCTAATGGAAACATTTGCACAGATTTAGAAAAGATATAGCGGATACTGAACATTTAATTGTTTTTTTTTTTCAAACAGTAAAGTAATTTCCTGGAGAGACAATGATTAGGACGCTTTCCGTATTGCCCTGTGTAAACACTGTCCCTGAGAGCTCTGACCTGCCTGACAACAGCAACACTGCCTCAACCAATTAGCTGAGTGTTTTTTTGACAGCCAATCATGATCATTTTACAGGTCCTTATGCTAGTTGTTTAATGTTTAATTCAACTTTACACCAGAAACGTGCTTTATATGATTGTTTGGCCATCCAGCAAAATTATTTCAGAGATTAGAGGAATAATTCACCCAAAAATGAAATCTGACTCACTCTCAGGCCATCCTGAATGATGAATTTGTCAGATTTGGAGACACTTAGCATTACATCACTTGATCACCAATGGATCCTCTGCAGTGAATGGGTGCCGTCAGAACGAGAGTCCAAACAGCTGATAAAAACATCACAATAATCCACCAGTAATCACACCACTCCAGTCCATCAGTGAATGTCTTGTGATGTGAAAAGCTGCGTGTTTGTAACAAACAAATCCATCAAGGTGTTTTATCTTTAGAATGTAAAACCAGTTTGGGCTGTAAACTGTGCTTAATCTGCGCATATTTCCCTCCTAGGCGACTTTTTTAATGGAGAAAGTAGACTTATGGATAGAAAAGTCAACCCATGAATGTGAATAGACCATTAGTTCAAAGTTATCTTTAATAACATCGACAGTTGAAACGATAGCAAATAAATGGCTATGCAGTGCCTATAGAAAAATCATAATTTCCCTTTGAAAAAGTTACTTTATTTGTCACACAGACTGAACTCAAACACCATTCCAGATTTATTTACAATGTTGGTCTCAAAAATGGCCATGACCACTTTACCAAATCCGTCATGTCACTGACTCATTTTTAATAGTTGGGTTTAATTGGGTTATAATGTGTACATGTGTACATTTTTTCCAGGGTGTAATGTGACATAAGGTTAAGGTTTTCACAGGGTATGATGATTTTCTATAATCACTGTATGTTTATATATCATCTACAATGATTGAAATTAACTTTTTTTTTATTCACCAGCCAATTTGGCTACTATTATTATTATTTTTTTTAAGTTACCAGCCATTCTTAAATACTACTAGCCAAAAAAAAAAAACTTAAAACCCAGAAATAAACCAACAGCTGGAGAATGTCTACGTACACTGGACAAAAGCAACCGTTCCAAATCATTTTGTGTCAGTACTAGGGGTGTGCGATATTGACAAAACATAATATTTCAATATTTTCTCGAATTTTATCGATAAAGACATTTAGACAATATTTTGCTCACCGTGTTATTGTGCTGATATATAAAGGATACCGTGGTGGACAGCTGACAGTCCTAAAGTTTTTGATATAATGTGATTTCATATTCTGTGTGGTCAGAAATGAATCTTTTCCAATAAGTTGAAATAGATTTTTACCTTTCATGGGCATTTTTACCTTTATAAAGCCATTGTTTCTAATACTTTGCATCATCTTTTGAGTCAAATTCTTACATTTAATCAGTTAATTATAATAAGAATACATTTAGGCTGTTACTAAACAAATGAAATCAGTATCGACAAAATGAAATAGTAGCATACACAATTTTAGGGTGGCCAATCAGATGTCCAGTTCCACCAAGTGGCCAGTCATATCAATGCGGTGCCCAGGGCCTTGCCTCACTCTTGTTATTAAGGGTGGAAGAGAGCACTGGTCATTCACTCTCTCCACCTATGATTCCCTGCCGGACCTGAGCCTCGAACCCACAACCTTTGGGTTACAAGTCTGACTCTCTAACCATTAGGCCATGACTTGCTTTGAACAGTCAATGCAATGAAAATGCATGCATATAATGTATTAGGAATGTAAAGAGCCTGTCAATAGGGAACAAAACCTGCCATTTTTGGCAATTTAAAAATCTCAGCTAGGAAAAGTCAGAAAAGAGAACTTGCAGTATGGACACCCTAACGTCAGTCTAATATTTTTTTTTAAATGTTATTCTATTTCAGATTGGTCAAAGTTACCATAATGTTTCCAAAAAGGTCTGTTGGCCTTCTCAACATGAATGTTCGGCACAAAACTCAAAAAAACTTTTTTTTTTTAATAAATAAAAAACAGTCAGAATTAATTTTATGTGAATGTCTGTGGTCTAAAACAGTATATTAACATTCACCAATCCAATTAAAATGTTTATTGCACGGAATATTCATCTTACAGGCTGGACAACCTGTTTTTGATGGAAAGCAATGCTTAAGATACAGTTTTAGAGTGTGTGTAGAGCCTGAAATCCAACTGAACAAACAAAACACAGCTCCTGCTGATCATGTCAACGCCTGGCCTACAGTCAGACACGCTGTTTGAGGCGCCTGGCTCACAGTGACTCGGTTGAAAACATGTTTGATGATAAAGCCTTCCCCTCCGAGTCGTCTTCCCTTCCTCTCAGCTGGCCTCGAAGCTGTATTCCATTGCTTTCAGCCAGAGCGAACCATGAAGCGCGTCTCTGAGGGGAGGTTTGATTCTCTGGCCAAAAAACTCCGGTTGAGATGAAGCGACACGGAAACGCGACTGTGCACAAACTACCTGCTCCAGTATCCAGGCATGGGCCAGCTGGGAGAATACTATATTCCCCACAGCGGACCTGGAAAGAGCTGGTTTTTGAATTTGTCACTCATTTCTGTGCAATGATGAAGCGAAACATGCATGAGGGTCCTTTAGTTAAAAATGATCTTTATAGTACAACCCGAATTCCGGAAAAGTTGGGACGTTTTTTAAATTTTAATAAAATGAAAACTAAAAGACTTTCAAATCACATGAGCCAATATTTTATTCAAAATAGAACATAGATAACATAGCAAATGTTTAAACTGAGAAAGTTTACAATTTTATGCACAAAATGAGCTCATTTCAATTTTGATTTCTGCTACAGGTCTCAAAATAGTTGGGACGGGGCATGTTTACCATGGTGTAGCATCTCCTTTTCTTTTCAAAACAGTTTGAAGATGTCTGGGCATTGAGGCTATGAGTTGCTGGAGTTTTGCTGTTGGAATTTGGTCCCATTCTTGCCTTATATAGATTTCCAGCTGCTGAAGAGTTCGTGGTCGTCTTTGACGTATTTTTCGTTTAATGATGCGCCAAATGTTCTCTATAGGTGAAAGATCTGGACTGCAGGCAGGCCAGGTTAGCACCCGGACTCTTCTACGACGAAGCCATGCTGTTGTTATAGCTGCAGTATGTGGTTTTGCATTGTCCTGCTGAAATAAACAAGGCCTTCCCTGAAATAGATGTTGTTTGGAGGGAAGCATATGTTGCTCTAAAACCTTTATATACCTTTCCGCATTCACAGAGCCTTCCAAAACATGCAAGCTGCCCATGCACTTATGCACCCCCATACCATCAGAGATGCTGGCTTTTGAACTGAACGCTGATAACATGCTGGAAGGTCTCCCTCCTCTTTAGCCCGGAGGACACGGCGTCCGTGATTTCCAACAAGAATGTCAAATTTGGACTCGTCTGACCATAAAACACTATTCCACTTTGAAATAGTCCATTTTAAATGAGGCTTGGCCCACATGACACGACGGCGCTTCTGGACCATGTTCACATATGGCTTCCTTTTTGCATGATAGAGCTTTAGTTGGCATCTGCTGATGGCACGACGGATTGTGTTTACCGACAGTGGTTTCTGAAAGTATTCCTGGGCCCATTTAGTAATGTCATTGACACAATCATGCCGATGAGTGATGCAGTGTCGTCTGAGAGCCCGAAGACCACGGGCATCCAATAAAGGTCTCCGGCCTTGTCCCTTACGCACAGAGATTTCTCCAGTTTCTCTGAATCTTTTGATGATGTTATGCACTGTAGATGATGAGATTTGCAAAGCCTTTGCAATTTGACGTTGAGGAACATTGTTTTTAAAGTTTTCCACAATTTTTTTACGCAGTCTTTCACAGATTGGAGAGCCTCTGCCCATCTTTACTTCTGAGAGACTCTGCTTCTCTAAGAAAAAGCTTTTATAGCTAATCATGTTACAGACCTGATATCAATTAACTTAATTAATCACTAGATGTTCTCCCAGCTGAATCTTTTCAAAACTGCTTGCTTTTTTAGCCATTTGTTGCCCCCGTGCCAACTTTTTTGAGACCTGTAGCAGGCATTAAATTTTAAATGAGCTAATTAAGTGGATAAAAGTGTAAAATTTCTCAGTTTAAACATTTGCTACGTTATCTATGTTCTATTGTGAATAAAATATTGGCTCATGTGATTTGAAATTCCTTTAGTTTTCATTTTATTAAAATTTAAAAAACGTCCCAACTTTTCCGGAATTCGGGTTGTAATAATAATGAAATATCCTTAATTATAATGACTATAATGACAGAAACAGCATTTTATGTCACGCATGGCGAACAATAGACAGGTTGGTAGAACAGAAATGTGGTTTATATAAGAGATAAAGCCAATCAGAGAGGATTCAGTACACACTGTACACTGAACGAGTGAGTTTGTAACCGAAGAGCGTTATTGCCCTCTGCCGATTACTGTGAGTAGTGTCAGAGAAGAAACAATAAAATAGTCAAGTAAATAAATACATTTACAGCATTGTATGAAGAGAAATCCTCATGTTTAGCATATCTCAAATAGATCTGAGACTGGTAAACTGTAGAACTGAGCTTGACCATAAATGATTCAATTCTGAGTGTATATTTGATGATTTACGATTGAACTATGCACAAAACCACACATTTATTGCATTCTTTGACATTTTTATTTTCATTTTACTTTTTCAGGATCTGCTTTAACTCACTGGATTCAGCAATGAAGAAAAATTATTCATACACTAAGATAAATGTAAGATGCTTGAGGGGAAGAAAAACATGTAGGGATAATTGTAATATTTGTAATGGTGTTAATCGTTTTATAGTTTAAATTATTGCTGAAAAGCCATTAAATAACCAACAATATATTTTAAAATATAGATATGCATATCGGAACTGCTAGTTTTATGTTTTTTTTTCTTCCCCTTCTCATGAAATCATGAAAATAAACAACAGATTTCCATTGTGATTACTATTATTTATGCTACGATTGTTCTGTATAATTATGTAATGATGGTTTCTCTGATAAGGCATTGATTGTTTACTTTAATGACACTTGCCCTTTAAAGAAAAAATACATCGTGCACACACACACACACACACACACACACACACACAGCAGACCGGAAGAGACATGCAGAGCTGTAACAATCAACACAGGAAACCATAAATCTGCTTCTAGCCCCTGCGCAGGTGACTAACATGACACTGCTGCTCTAAAGCGCCTCAGCACCATTTAAGGACACGAGTCCTCTATTTAATACAAGGTCATTTTAGTCCAAAGCCCGAGTCAGACAGTTAAATATAGTAAGCACTGCGGTAATGTGTCCTGGCCGTGTTTGAAAACTCAAACGCTGCCTACTGCATAGACAGCATCTTTAGACGCATTATACTGAAAACTCCCTTTTGCCATACAGGTCCTGTTTTTTGGTTTCTCACATACCATTAATTGAATCTCTATATATCTCTCTCTCTCTCTCTCTCTCTCTCTCTATCTATATATATATATATATATATATATATATATATATATATATATATATATATATATATATATATATATATATATATATATATATATATATATATATATATATATATATAAATGTGAGTTACAGCAAAAATGAAAAATGCAATATGGTGAAATATTAAATTTTTATATTTTAATACACATTAAAATCTAATTTATGTTTGTGATGCAAAGCTGTATTTTCAGCATCATTACTCCAGTCTTCAGTGTCACATGATCCTTCAAAAATCATACTAATGATAAATAAATACTAAAATAAATAAATATTTCAGTATTTTAAATTGTTTTTTTAAACTCTCTCACACACACATGCACACACGCATATATATTCATAATTTTTTTTTTCATATTTCTTATCTCACAATTCAGCCTTTTTTTGCAATTCTAAGAAAGTCACACCTTTGTGTGTGTGTCAACAATTTCTGTGAAATATGTATTTATTTTAAACAAACACACACACACACACACACACACACACACACACACACACACACACACACACACACACACACACACACACACAGGTCCAGTCCCCCTTTATTTAACCTAAACATACATTGTAAGAATATACCAATAAACAGCCTAAAAGATAAGACTATTATCTAGAGGTCCTAAACTAATTTTTGTAAATACAATTATTTTTGTATAAGCCACCACAGTCATTTAAACATATACAAAATAACACAAAGTGAAAATAAGATGCCATTTGTGGGTTATGGAAACAATAGTTACCATGCTGAATACACAGTCCTACTGTGGCATGTACTGTTAAAGGAATAGTTCAACCAAAAAATAAATAAATAAGTTCTGTCATTAATTGCTCTTCCTCATTTCATTCCAAAACCGTAAAACCTTCGTTCTTCTACGGAACACAAATTGAAATATTTCGAATAAAATCCGAGAGTTTTCTGACCCTGCGTAAACAGCAATGTAACTGAAACATTTCATTGCCCAGAAACATAGTAAGGAAGGACATTAGTAAAATAATTCATGTGACATCACATGACACTTGAGTGTGCGGTTAAAAACTGGCCTAGAGCGCCATCTGCTGTTAAAAACTAAGCTCAGAATCGATTCCAGAGAGAATCGCGGTGTATTTCGAAAATCTCAGGATCGATCCACGAATCGCGATGCATGGATTAATTGTCCCAGCCCTAACGGCCACAGTATCACTATTTAGGCTAAATTTTTTGCAGGCCATACAATTTCATTGTCTTGAAAATTAGCAAAATACAAGTGGGGAACTTTCTAAAGCAAAACTCCCAAACGCATGGATTGCTATTGATTTACACAACTACGATTTTCTTAAAACCGAGAAGTTTTTCATTTGTCTTTTGAAAAAGTTTGCGTTCAGATGACAAAAAAACGATCTCCATTTACACAGGGTATTATTATTAAAGGGTATTATTCATGCCTGGCCAGTAGATGGCACTGTGACTTTGTAAGCGAACGCTATAGAATGCGGTCACATTTTCGCAAATTCACATTTTCGTAGTTTTCAAAAGTTTGCGTTTACAGGCACCCAATAAGCCATTGTCTTGTAAATTAACTGCCAGAACACATACAAAGTTTTCACGCTTTTGTGACTGCCGAACAACAGTAAGCTTAACTGCACCTTCTTCAAATTGTACTGGTGTGACAGCTTACCTATATATGACAAATACATTATTTCTGCTTTCGTAATTCCTCTGAGACAACACCGTCAATTATGTCCGCAGGATATCATCAGTTTTTCAATTAAAAACCCTAACTGTTTTGTCAGCCATCGCAACATAATCGCAGAACATTTTGTTTGTCATCACGGTGATTTGGCCCATTTGTGGCTCTCCGGGGATCTGATGTCCCGCTCTTTGATCTGTGAGTTGCCTGTAATGACTGCTTTAATGTATTGAGATCAGGCTCCCTCAACGCTTTTTAGCTCCGTTTCAAAGACACAGGGATATTAGACACGAGTCCTCGCCTGAACTCTCAGATGATTGGACCGTGTGTCCTGTGCTGTATGGCCACCTTTAGTGGCATCAAATGAAATTTGCATTGAAAAACCCACCTGGGACACCACACAGCTCTCATCCCATCTGCCATAATCTGTATAAGCTGTTTTTTGATGACAACGGACACAGCAATGATAAGTAAGTCTTTATTAAGATGAGGAAAAATATTGAAAACAAAGTCCTTGCAAGGTTTGGCATTTCTTCTCATAGATGTTTATTGTGAATTTAAAGGATATGTTCACAGTGTGATTCCAAAAGATCTTTCCAGAGGAACAGTCTGACATGAACAAGCTCCAAGCAAAAAATGTACAGAAACAGTCCCTCAAGTATCAGGCTGTCCGCGGGAGTAGAAGGAATCAAAGATGGCGTTCAGCTCACACGCTTCACAGATGTCAAGTGTTTGGAGCAGTTCTGTTTTGCAGATTACTACATGAAACTTTTGAAATCGGTGTCAGGGTTTTGTTCTGTCTAGTTAATTAAAATTTTAAATGTATGCATTTAGCAGACGCTTTTATCCAAAGCGACTTACAGTGCATTCAGGCTATCAATTTTTACCTATCTTGTGTTCCCGGCGAATCGAACCCACAACCTTGATAAAGCGAATGCCCTACCACTTGAGCTACAGGAGCGCTTTAATTAAAGCTTGGAAACACACGGCCTTAGCGTCTCTA